>NC_041381.1:210893799-210970468 GCF_002162155.2 Triticum dicoccoides | reverse complement strand
GATAGCCCACGCACCCAGAAAACAGAACCGGAGCTGACGAACCCGGATCATCCGGTTTTACACCCGGATCATCCGGACCTAGCCCGGATCATCCGGACCTCCTCCCGGATGTCCGGTTAACCCTGAAACTGACATGGCTGAAATTTTGTTTTGGTCATAACTAATTCATCCGGAGTCCGTTTTTGACGTTCTTTAGCTCGTTTTGAAGCTATTGACATCCCCCATCCCACAAAAATACCACCAACACCATTTGACACCATCAAATTTTCGGGATTTTGGCATCTTTGCCTAGGGCTTCCACCATATCATCCGCATTACCACCACCGACTTCCGCAACCTAACCCATTTTGTTCCCCATAGCATATGTGGTTGTTTGAGTTGTGACTAGAGTCTCCTAAGGTGTTTCAGCTACTTAGGGACAATTGCTTCTTCATCAACCACCACCACCACTTCCGCATAGACGTGCCCACCATACATTTCAACCCCAACTTAACCCAATTTTGTTTGAGTTGTGGCTTGTGTCTCCTAAGGTGTTTCGGCTACTTAGGGACGGCAAATTCAACTCCGACTCGTGTATAGCCCATCATTTCACTTCCACATTGCCAAGTGCAAACCACCACCGCATTTCCGCTACCACCATTTTGACATTTGACGTGTGAGATTTTGAGTTCGTGGTTTTTCCGTTTCCTAAGGTGTTTAGGCTACTTAGGGACGAGTCTCCATCATCTTGGTATCTACATCAAGAACACCGCTACTCATCATCGTCAGACGGTAACCTCCATATCATCTTGGTATCATGGTATCCCTCCATTGTATATTCCCTTGCTATTGCATTGTTAAACCCTAGCCTTACTTTTGCGTCGCTTGCCTATCGAGACTAGCCATTTGAGTATTGCCGGCAACGTTACTTATGCACATTAGTGATCATACTTCCCATAGCATACATACCATATCATCGTGGTGCATATATTGCTATCATATCTTGTGTCACAAGTTTGTTCCCGCATATACACAATTGCTATCTTGGTTTGTGCATTGTGCAAAGTGGCCATAGAAAAAAAAGAAATAAAGCTTTTAAGCAAAAGAGAAAGAGAGCAAAGAAGCTTGTAAGCAAGTGCCATAGCATCATACCACATTGCATATAAGATTGTCATATCCGATCATCTTGGATCATCTTGAGAGAAACACCGGGAACCATACATATATAGCATACTTGGGATAGAAAGTTTATCCATTTTGCATCTTATAGGTTGTGCACAAGTGTCGTATCCGCCTATTGAGCAATCGTGCTAGCGTCTCTCTTGAGTTGTGCAACACGAGCGTTTTCCGTGGATTCCACATTTTGTGCTCATTCCTTGGTTGCACGACCCCATTTATCTATCCGTGTGTGCGTTTCCGTGTGCCTTCCATATTGCTATTGGTCTACTTGTTTCACTTGCGAATTTGTGAATCTCTTTCAACATTATTGACTCTTGCTAACATTTTGCATTAAATTTTTGTTCCACTATCCTCACCGAGCTCCACTATAGGCTTTACTTGTGTAGGTGTGAGAACCGGCAAGGATTGGTACCAATAGTGCTATTTCATTGTCCGCATTTGAGTGAACTTGATTCATTGTCAACATCGGTCAAGGTACATTGGTATAAGTTCTTCTCTTTCTCCCACTCATATTTGCTCGAGTCTTGTGATGGATAGGCAAGGCATTTCCTCTCCGGTCCTCGACAACAACGATGGCGTGAACAACTACATAACCAAAGCGTCTATCTTCGATCTACAACAACAAGTGCAAGGCACACAATGAAGATTGCGAGAGCGCATCGAGAACATCTCCATCGACATTCATCACTCCGAAGCAAGGAGAAGGGACTACTTCGACAAGAAGCTTGCCGCACACAAAGAGGAGCAAGATGCAAGGATGGAGGAGATTAGAGCCTTGATCAAGTCTACTTCCCCTTCGTCATCTTCAAGGCGGCGGCGACCAAGTCGATCATCTTCGGAGCACAAACAAGATGCAAGCGCAAGTCGTCCAAGTCAACATCTACATGGCGACCACCATCACATTCGTGATCAACATCGTCAAGAAGGGCAAGTCACCTCCAAGCATCATGTGCACGACGACGACGAACGCCAAGGAGTTCAAGCACGACTACGACACCATCATCATGAAGATGCTCCACAAGCGCAAATGCACAAGTCCCAACACGCCAAGTCGAAGCTTCATGAGCAAAAGAGAAGACCGCGAGACGACCACCACCAAGACGGCGCTACGGCTACATCAACCACTTCGGCATCTTCGCCAAGTGTTCTCAAGGCATCTTCGCCTTTGGACGTACGACATCTTCGCCTACTTCCCACGAGTACGCCTACAATGACTTCATCAAGTCCAAGGCGACTACCTACGAGCGAGGGTGACACTTCCATCTTCGGAAGCCCCTCAAGGAAGATGGCCGAGCATGGGAAACTCCCTTCGGTCATGGAGACGAGCTATGAGGTGCCACATCATATGGACCTCCAACACCAAGACGGCGACAAGAAGGTCAAGCAAGGGCCATCCCCCTCGACCACGACTATGAGCGCGAACCTCTTCAACAACATGAAGACGGTGCCCACATTGGACTCCTCCTCCGAGTCAAGCTACGCGACCGCGCATGGAGACATTTGCACCAACATCTCTCCGACACCCACATATGAAGAAATGCCCCAAGTGCCATGTGAGGAGAGCCACCACCCCATGAGTGATTTGAGTGACTCCACCAACCATATGAGTGAGAGCTTCCTTGAGGGAGTGAGTGCGCCACAACACGTAGTGAGTGAGGTAGTTGAGACGGCATGTGAGGCCACTATGATTCCTAACGACTTAACTTCTACTCCTAGTGTGTTTTCTTCTTTGGTGCTAGGTCTCCTACATGACGACATGCCTATCCTCGACGAGTCCATCCCTCCAATGGAAACACCGATGGCCATGGTGGATGATGATACACCCCCCACATGGTTCCATCAAGATGAAGATGACAACGAATGGATCTTCAACACCTCACCTACAACACATGAGCGACGCTCCAAAGGTAACATAGGTGATGGTGCTTCTCTTGTCCCACTAGTGGACGCTCTTGACAATGATTGCTCCCATGATGTTGACCCACCTATTACCATGCTTCATGCTAGTGAAACTTCTTCATGCCTTGACTTACCTATTTATGATGAATATGACGATGAGCATGTTCAGTTGCCTAGTTGTGATGCTATGCTCCATAGGATATCATGTGAAAATTCTTTTGGTCACATCATGTTTGACAACCCATTGAACTTGTCATATGCTATGAGTGAGATCTCCCATATTGCATCATTACAATCTCAACATAGTAACTATGCATGCCCCATTAAAATCAATCCCATTTGCACTTATGGCATAGATAACGAGATGATGGTCATTGGCTTTTGCTTTTCATGTGATGATATTGCCATGCTTCCTTTACATGATTTGTGCAATTCATCCACTATGCCATGCCATGATCACATTGTTCCAAATATGCATTGTTTTGGATGTTGTCAATATTCTCCATGTGATGTTGCTACTCATGCTCATGAGGAGACCCCCATAGTTTCCTCATACATATTAGGAGATCTTGATGCATTTCATCCTTTGCATGATTTCCATGATTGCTTGCACCATATGCATTCCATGAATAACAATGCTCTAGATATTTCTCATGATGCATTACACAATTTGAGTCTCCATTATGCGATACATAACAACAAACCTCTCATGATGGATGACATGTTTCTATATCACGCATCTCATTTATTTGAGCATTGGCTATTTAGTACTAACCGACACATGCATGTGCGCATCATGATGGATGATGTGTACATATACCATGCACACACAATTTTCTCTTTGTCTTTGTTTTGTGTAGGTACTTATGAACACTCTCAACCTCACAATCCCATGAGTTGACGAAACGAGCTCTAGAGAGCAACAATGACTTGGGATCCCGTGGACTATCCTTACCACCGTTCCTTTCGCGCAAGGACTATGCGCACCTCTTCTACTTGGCTCTCACTCGGCTATGGGCTATATACCATTTGTCCCCTTATGCCCATACTATTGTGTTCCCCTTGCATGTTATTCTTGCTTCTATGCCTTTGCCATGCAATTGTGACCCTTGCTTGCATCTACCCATGATTCACCATTATGCTACTCCTATGTGTATTTGCATGCTTGGTGGAGATCCTTGTTGCTATTTCCATGTTTATCATGTGCCCCATACTATTGATGCTTTTTGTGTTGGGAGAGTCATGATGACCCATTACTATTTACATATGGTCTCTCGCCAATACATTGATGATATTTTTCTCATATCTTGCTTTCATGCTTGTGATATGTCATGTCCATTATTCATGCCCACTATTTGCACACATGACATGCTTGCTATGATTCCCTCTAGTATGTTGCATCTTCGCACTACTAGCTTGCTTGACTTGATCGCTATGATTGCTTGCTATGTCGCATCACCCATGTTCCATTATTACTTGCTTTCTTGGGTTGATGACATATATGTTGATGCCTCTCACTTGATTTGTCATGATCATTGTCTCTTGTCTCCATTAGTTGCATCTCTCATATCACCTTGTATTGAGTGCCAACTAGCTATGCTTATTGATCTTGGAGACTTGGACACTATACTTGTGATGCATGCTTGTTTGATTGAGCCTATTGCATTTAGTTGTTCTCATATCATATGCCTCCATACTATGCAATACTCCCTTGTAATTTCTTATGATGAGCATGATACATACATTTGTTGGGTATCTTACCACACGAATGATTTGTTTTGCCATTTCGCTAACCTCATTCGTTTTTCCAAGTGTTTGTCATGTTCTTTCATTTTTAAGGATTTACAAGGCGGTACCACCACGAGACATATTTGTTATGTGAAGGCATACAAGATGCGCGACTCCATCATCCTTGAGAAACTACTAAAGGT
This sequence comes from Triticum dicoccoides, assembly GCF_002162155.2. Lineage (NCBI taxonomy): Eukaryota > Viridiplantae > Streptophyta > Magnoliopsida > Poales > Poaceae > Triticum > Triticum dicoccoides. The sequence goes on along the minus strand of NC_041381.1, from coordinate 210,965,480 downwards.
GACCTCCTTCTCTTTGAGCCATCCTCAAATATGCATATTGGATGGGTCACTCTTTCATTGTTGTTTCCTTCTTGTTGTCTACATGATACATCTCGTGAACGGAGGAACGACATTGGAGATTGGCTACATGGACCTTCACATTGAGGAGCGCTCGCACTTATTGGATGCACCTTCGGTCTTCCACCCATGCCTCGACATCGAGCTTTGGTACAGCAACACCTCCATATTTGTTGATTGTGCTCATACATGTCATGCTCGATGGACATATCATAATCACCACAAGTTTGCACACTATGCATGGATTGACTCACATTATGATTGCATTGTTGCATCTTGTATTACCATGTCATCCATGATATATGAGCTTGTTCACTTCCTTAGCAAATTTGTTGTGATCTTCCATGATGGCATATTCATACATCATGATCATATTGTCCACCATCAATTGCATGATAGCTTACACATATTGAGCATCCATTGCCATATTCATGCTATTGATGAACCGTCTCTCTATGACATCATTTTGTACAATGGTAGAATTTGTCGCTTTGTGCACCATGCTAATTATCCCATGAATGCTTTGCATATCATTCTATATCATCTTGATAAGCTTCATGCACTTTGTCATGCAATATCTTGCCGCACGACTCATTCTTACATGATGGACATTTTGTGTGCGCTAACCATTGTATTTCCGAGTGTCGCTTGTGTTTGCTCATTTTGCATGTACCAAATACCGGAGACACCTGGGAGTACTTGGATTCCGCCAGGCCTTCACCTACGTCCCACTACAAGTCCGTCCACGACAACCGTTTCCATGGTGATGAGGATCACGATCCGAGGTCGGATCTTTCACAAGGGGGGAGATGATGCGGAGCATCCCACGTTCATCCCCATGTACACTCCGACTACTCTCCAAGCCCCAAGAGGACATATGACGAGACCTCGAACATACGCCATTGGACACAAGGTGAATTCACTCCTCGTCGAACCGTCACTTTCCGCATATGAGACATGGCTACTACCTCATGCATGGACCTTGCGTACACTCAGGTACAACCAAGATGACCATGGAGAATCCAAGGACCAAGGCCAAGCATGGAAGAGAAGACGGAAGAAAGGAGAAGAAGAAGATGGAGCGGCTGTTGGAGCCAGGCCGGACATCCGGACTGTCGTCCGGATCATCCGGGCTCAGCCGGATCATCCGGACCCTCCTCCAGATCATCCGGGTAAATCACACCGAAGACTACAGAAGCCTCCCCCCTGAAGCCGGATCATCCGGACCCCGTCCTAGATCATCTGGACCCTGCCCGGACGTCCGGACCGCCAGCCGGACATCCGGCCCTGTGCCTCCACCAGCCGAGTCTCCGGATCATCCGGGCCTCCACCCGGACCATCTGGACCAGCCCGGATCATCCGGCTTCGGACTCGGATCATCCGGCCAGCGCCTGTGTGCGCGTGTTGGGCTGAGCCCGTGTACCCCTTCGACCCCCTAGCCTATAAATAGGACTCCTCCTCCTCCTTTTGAGACTTAGCATTGATTTAGCTCAAGTTAGAGATAGAGCCTCGCTCATCCATCGGATCTCCTCCTCGTGAGAGACCGCGGCCTCTTCGGAGTAGATCCTATCGGATTCAAGACCCCCTCATGGGAAGATCCCTTTGTGGATTCAAGGCCTCCTCACGGAGAAGATCGGTTACCTTTGTATCCTTACCTTTGTTGACTTTGGATCTCGTGTATCTCTTTGTGTTCTTCGATCTAGCACTTGTGTGACCGATTCCTTGTTAGTTGAGTGTTTTCCCTCGTTCCTCCCCGTGATTTCCTCGTGTTCTTCCGCTCGTTCTTCGTGTCTCCCCGTAGGATCCACTCCAAACGTGAAAGATCGACGCTATAGGGTTCCACCCTACATCACATTCCATCTCTGCTCTAGCATGTTTTATAATTGAAGCACCATTCTTCTATATAAGGCATGCAAGGGGAAGACGACCATGTTAGAATCTGAAGGGTTACAAACCAGGTCTTTGCAGAAGATCCAAACGCCAGGAGATAATAAACCAACTCCATTTTTCATAGATACTGCTCCAGTACAGAGAAACCCAACTCCCACTGATAATAAGTAGATTCCAGTGGCCAAAGAACTAGTCTGCTCCAGTCCAACAAAAGAATGTCAACTCCATTCTAAGAATCATGTGCGTCTGCTCGCATCATGAAATTTTATAGCATTCTGATCATATTTTCTACATGTTTCTTACCCATCTCTCTTTTAGAAAATAAGGTTAAATGATAGAAGACTTCCTTCATTGGGATTGTATTCGAGGAAAATATCTTGTGAATTCTCTGTGCTCCAATGCTGATGTAAGTACCTATTGTATATCACTATATTTTTACATCAGCATGTATTTTGTTAATCGGCGTGAATCCAACCTTTATCTGATCTAAAATTAGTTGTAGCAAAATGTGAAAGGCGCCAATGTTGATTTTTGTAAAGAAAACTGCCTGGTAGTTTTGCATACTAAGCTGCATGAGTGTACTATCTCATATCATGCACATTATTGAATTGTAGTGATGCTCTGGTTGTCCATTCATTCATTGTGTCAATGTTGCTTTCGTATTACCTTACCTAGCTGATGATCGGTATGCCATACTATGTTAATTTGGTGTAGGCTAGTTGCCCAAACGTTCGTTGTGTCAATGTAGCTTTCCTATTATCTGACTTGGCCAATGATAGCAATGCTAGTGTGTTAATTTGGTGCAGGCTGCTGAAGATAAGAAGACAAATTCTGAAAACAGCAAGGCAACCCCATTGTTTCTTTCCAATAAATCTAGGCCAGGTAATATGGCAATAACTCATGATTAATCTGTTTGGTTCCCCTCCTAATTTATGTTATGATGCAATGGTTGAGACACTCTCCACTATCAATAATACAAGCCCGCCAAAATCGCCATCTAAATCTATTCAATATCCTCTGTCTTGAATGCAACGGAAAAATGTATGTTTGTGAACCAATCAATGGCTGAAGCAATGATGGAAATGGTGGAGGAATCATAGGTGCAGAGTCGTGCGACACAACAACTGATCAATGTTTTCAGAGACAGTGTAGCAAAGCAGCAAGAACTTGCCCACATGCTTATGGGCATCATCCGTGCTGAGGTTGCAGATTGTGACGTTCTAGATCATTAGGTTCTGTTCATTTATTTGCACCGGCATCAATCTTTGATTGCCCAGTGGATGTAATTTCCTGTAATATACACTGGATGTGCAACGTTTTTCCCTGTATGTCGTACCTTTGCTTGATCGGTTTTGGTCCTGTGCATAATTGCTCATCGTAATGGGCTCAAAGTATCTAATTTGGCCTAAAGACATGTACGAACTTTAGTGGGCCCATTAAGATAATGGGCCATTACCAGGCCGAAAGTTAATGGGCGGTCCTCTTACCTCCCAGGTCGTTAACACGCCGACATCGAAGCGAGCAACAGGTGGGCCCAATTGATTTCACGGGCCGCTAACGGGCCGTTACTAAGTTCGGGCTACATATCGCCCAATGAAAGGATCGAGAAGAGGTGTCTAGAGGGGGGGGTGAATAGACACTAAGTACCAAAAGTTACAATTTTTGACTTCTTTAAGTTAAAGTGGAATTTAGCCACAAGTTTAACACTCACAATACATAACAAGCAAGCATGCAAAGAGTATATGAGCAGCGGAAAGTAAAGCATGCAACTTGCAAGAATGTAAAGGGAAGGGTTTGGAGGATTCAAATGCAATTGGTGACACGGATGTTTTTGTCGTGGTTCCGATAGGTGGTGCTATCGTACATCCACGTTGATGGAGACTTCAACCCACGAAGGGTAACGGTTGCGCGAGTCCATGGAGGGCTCCACCCACGAAGGGTCCACGAAGAAGCAACTTGTCTATCCCACCATGGCCGTCGCCCACGAAGGACTTGCCTCACTAGCAGTAGATCTTCACGAAGTAGGCGATCTCCTTGCCCTTACAAACTCCTTGGTTCAACTCCACAATCTTGTCGGAGGCTCCCAAGTGACACCTAGCCAATCTAGGAGACACCACTCTCTAAGAAGTAACAAATGGTGTGTTGATGATGAACTCCTTGCTCTTGTGCTTCAAATGATAGTCTACCCAACACTCAACTCTCTCTCACAGGATTTGGATTTGGTGAAAAGAAGATTTGAGTGGAAAGCAACTTGGGGAAGGCTAGAGATCAAGATTCATATGGTAGGAATGGAATATCTTGGCCTCAACACAAGTGTAGGTGGTTCTCTCTCAAAAAATGTATGCTGGAAGTGTAGGAACATTCTGATGGCTCTCTCCATGAATGAAGAGGAGGTGGAGGGGTATATATAGCCTCCACACAAAATCTAACCGTTACACACAACTTGCCAAACTCGGTGGGACCAAATTGGTAAACTCGGTCAGACCGATTCAACAAATTTAGTGACCGTTAGGATTTTCGGTGGGACGGACATGCAACTCGGTAGAACCGATATGATTAGGGTTAGGGCATAACGTAATCTCGGTGAGACCGATTACACAAACTCGGTGGGACCGATTTTGGTATTAAGCTAACCAGAGAGTTGGTCAGGCAAACTCGGTTTGACCGATTACACAAACTCGGTAGGACCGATTTTGGTAATAAGTTAACTAGAGAGTTTGCATTGTAATCTCGGTAGTACCGATTACTGAAACTCGGTGCGACCGATTTTGGTAATGGACATACATAGAGAGATTACAATCCCATCTCGGTGAGACCGAGATCCCTATCGGTGAGACCGATTTGCCTAGGGTTTGTGGCAGTGGCTATGACATCTGAACTCGGTGGCGCCGGATAGAAAGAATTGGTAGGGCCGAGTTAGACTTTGGGTTTAGGACATATGTGGATGTGGGAAAGTAGTTGAGGGCTTTGGAGCATATCACTAAGCATTTTGAGCAAGTAAGCCATTAAGCAACACCTCATCCCCTCTTGATAGTATTGGCTTTTCCTATAGACTCAATATGATCTTGGATCACTAAAATAGAAAATGTAGAGTCTTGAGCTTGGAGCTTGAGCCAATCCTTTGTCCTTAGCATCTTGAAGAGGTTCCACATCCTTTAGTCCATGCCACTCCATTGTTGAACTTGTCTGAAACATACTATGTAAAAGTGTTAGTCCAACAAGAGATATGTTGACATTAATTACCAAAACCACCCAGGGAGCACTTGTGCTTTCACCCAACTATACTGTGGGTCTTCAGCAGGCCGAAAGAGATAGTGGACTCGTACGGGACCATGAAGAGCATGGGCCGCTAAGAGGCTGAAAGTCAGGTCGTATTGTAAATGGCCCAACTGTGTTGTGGGCCTTTAGCAGGCCGAAAGAGATACCAGGCTGGTATTGGACCATGAAGGGCATGGGCCGTTAAAAGGCCAAAACTCAGGCCCGACTATAAATGGCTCAACTCATTTATGGTCCGTTAACAGGCTGAAAGGCACACAGGGCCGGGAATTGGCCCAACACTTAAATGGGTCGCTAAAAGGTCAAAACTTAGATCCGACTACAAATGTCCTAACTGATTTATGTGCCGTCAACGGGCTGGAAGACACACCGGGCCGGAAATTGGCCCAACACTTAAATGGGTCGCTAAAAGGCCGAAACTCAGGTCTGACTAAAAATGACCCAACTGATTTGTGGGCCGTCAACAGGCTGAAAGACACACGGGGCCGGAAATTAGCCCAACATTTAATTGGGTCGCTAAAAGGCCGAAAGATGTACATCCTGAAAATTGGCCCATCCGTTGAATGGGCCGTTAATAGGCTGAAATCTCATCGGGCCGATATTGAGCCCAAATATATAGCGTGCTGTTAACGGGCTTGAACTGACGATAAGATGCAATGGTGTGAAATCTTTAATGGGCCGTTGACGGGCCGAATTGGCACTTCTCTTATGGGCTGTGGGCTTAAATGGACCTGACACAAGTAGGCCTTCTATGGGCCGACCTCCTAATTTTTACTGGGCTGACCTTTTTCACCAGAATGGGCCACTGTTGGGCCATGCCACGTGTCGACCTATCATAGGCGCCTCCTGTCCAATGAGTGGATGACATCTGTCCCAACGGTGAGGCAACACGTGTTTCCTCCGGCCAATGATGATTTTACACCTGGAAAATTTCCATTGGTCCGGGCTGTTAACGGGTTATCGGATCCAAAACAGGACCCGATAGCTTAACGACGTTCCGTTACGATGGATACCACGTGTCGGTCACCCTTGATGAAAGCACTTGTGTGACGCACGATTTATCGTCATGGAAGTGGACACTTCCATGATGACAATTTTGGTAATGTTATGGAACACTTCTACGACAGCACAGGTATGACCATCTTGATTCTGTTATAAAATCGTCATGGATGTACATGCATGACAAAAAACGCGACCTACTATGACAAACACGTATCATCAGTGTATTTTTTTTGTAGTGTTGTCGGGAAGAAAGAGCTGGGGCCCTACAAACACCATGGGTGAACAACCTAAAGTGAAAGAACGAACTTGCGCCATGGAGCTAGAGAATGCTGAGGGAGGGTGAGAGGGAGGCGGGCGTGTGCATGCAAGAGAGAAAGTTAGCGCTAACTACAAAGGATTGTGTGGGTGTAAAAGACGAATAGAGATCATAATTCATTGTAAAAAGTGAATTCGGATATTTGAAGAATTTATCATAGTGTTTTAAACCAATGCATGCGTGAATATATATAACGGTGATACGCATGTTGTGTTTATGAGCATGTTATACCACATATAATATTATATATATATATATATATATAGGGTGGGTCTATTCTAATAACACCCTTAAGAGTCTTATTCTGCTAACACCCAGCTTATTCTGCTAACACAAATAGACTAACCCTACGCGCCTAACGGAACTCCACGCTTGATTAATTCTAAACCGCATGAAAGACACACACAACCCACCCCACCTTCTCCCTCCTCCCCACCCAACCCCCCACCCAACCACCTTCTCCACTCAAAATACCCCCACCCCCAGCCATGCCTCGCCATGCCTCTCCCCTACCCTGCCTGTCACCACCGCACAGGGCCCCGCCCCGCCATGCCCAGTACCTCCAGCGGCCAACTATGTCCCCACCTCGCCCCGCAAGCTACCACCTCCCCTTGTGTCCCTCCTCAAAACCCGCGTTGGTGCACGGGTCCGGGCCGCCGCCGCCGTATTCGAGATGCGCCGCCGCCTTGCTCGGGCTGCATGGGTCCGGGGTCCATGGGAAACAGCTCCCGCGGTTGCCAGATCTACCTTTCCCGCGGCTGGATTCGCCTCCCACGGCGCCCCTTCGGCCGACCACCCGTGGGATTCTCCTCCACCTCCCTGCTCCCAATTTCCCACACCGGCGCGCCCCGGTGGTCACTGGATTCGGGCGTATCCATCTTCCCCAGGTCACCAGCCTTGCCACTGCCTCGTGCTCGTTGCTGGATCTGGGGGTCCTCGTCGGCCATGCGCACCGTCGCCCCTCTCTGCAACTCCCCCAGGCAGTGCATTCGCCTTATTCTCACCGACTTCGGGCCACTGCTGCCTCCCCCGAGCAGTGTGTCGTGTGCCCCTCCCCTACCTCCGACTCCAGCAGGACAAGGGCGATGTGCATCCATCTCCCGCCGGCAAGATTCATGCAGTTCCCTTCCTCCTCCCGTACAGTGCACTAGAAACCACTTTCGCGCTGGAGACAAATGTAGTTTTGTGTTGGGTTTGTGATCTAGTGCCCGCCCCCCTCCCCCGTGTTGGTGGTCGACCTCCTCCTCCGGCTGCCTCCGCTTTTGTGCATTTGTAGCTCGTGTGCAGTGTGCGTGCAACTCATAAAAATAACTTGTAAAGTTCACTTGCTTGTCGTGAGCTCATATCGATGGCTGCTGCGTTCTCAGATGGATGGTTGTTTGTTGCCTTCTTAGATGGAATGTATTCGATGGCTGCATCTATCGTGGGAGCCCTCGACAGAGCTACCACGGTCGCGGCCCCAATCTAGGATGCCTCCACCGTCTCGTACAGCGGCTCCGGACGTTGCATTATCCTCCGATGAAGCAGCTCCGACTGGGTGGATGGGGGCACTGCAGTCCACATTGCACAATGATGTGCCCCACTTCCTCCTCTACATGCAGTACACTGTCACAGCCAGCGGAGAGTGCTGCACTGGACAACACCTTGTTGACACTTTTCTTGTGCTGCTTGCTTTCAGAGGTTGGTGTGCAGTTCATCAGCGACGTGCAACTCGTCTGTGCTCGGCATGCAGTGCGTCTAGTTTCCTTGAGCAGTCCAGCAAGATTTGAGGTGCAGCTTTGGCATTGTGGGATGCGGTTCCGTGCTCATCTCCATGCAGTTCGGGGGCACACCGAGCGACAACCGCGGCAACGACTTGGTCTCCAGCAAATTCCCACCTCACGTCTTTGTATTGCAGTAGGCAGCACACTTTGCATGAAAATGAAGTGCACTGTTGCTGTAGCCAAGTTTCATTCCCCCTCAATATACATTGCACAAGCAAAAAAGATATGTCAGTAGGTTCACTTTTGTCCACAGAGAGGTTTAGTTCTATTGTTTGGAGAGGTTCGCTCCACTATACTGTGCACGTCTTTTTTGGCTTTTTAGAGGTTCGCTCAACTGTATTATGCATTTCTTTTGGTTTTAAGAAAATGATAAAGAATTGCATGCAGTCCTCTGTGATGACATTGCAGTGCGCTTTCCTGTCTGATGCAGCACACTAACATTGACAAATATGGTCCACTTAATCCTATGAAACAAGTTAGAAAATGACAAAAAATCATACGGTGCGCTTAGCCTTGTGTGTCGATTCATTTTTCACTTGATGTGGTTCACTTAGACCCGATGTGAAGTGCACTACACTTCCTCGTCTAAGAAAATTTTGGTTCGACAAAAAAATGATGCATTCGTTTTCCCGTCTGATGCAGTGCGGTTTTCGGTATGAAGCAGTGCATTTTCTATCCGATGCAGTTCCCTGTGTCGCTTTTGGGTCCGCGAAAAACAAAGTGTCCGCATTTTTGTAAAATCAAAACTGCTCTTAAACCATAATGAATTAGCAGAAGTGTTCTACATGAAAAAGTTGCGCCTCATCAATATATTCCCAACGACATATAATTTGAATCATTTCGACCAGCGGCTTGTGAAAATTTCATGAAAAACGGCCGCTGCCTCTCGTCATCAGCCGCACAATTTTCAAAATTAACTAAAAACCGTAAGGAATCTTAAAAATATTTCAACATATGAAAGTTGTGCCTCATTTGTAGCTTTCCAACAACGTATTGCACGCCTCTTTTCGACAAAAGGTTCAAAAACTAGAGCAAAAACAGTACGAGAATTGCTAAAAATTTGAAAAAATAGAAATTCCGCGATTTACTAAATTCAAAACTGCTCTTAAACCGTAATGAATTAGAGAAAATAATAGATATGAAAAAGATGCGCCTTGATGACATCTTTCCAACGGTGTATCATTTGCTTCATTCCGATGAGCGGTTCAGGAATAACGCGAAAAAACGCTCGCTGCCACTCGTTGTGCACCGCACCATTTTCAAACTTCTCTTAAACCGTGAAGAATCTCGAAAAGTGTTCAACATGGCGAAGTTGCACCTAATCCATAGCTTCTCAACGGTATATTACACGTCTCGTTCTGATAAAATGTTAAAAAATTAGAGCGAAAAAGGTACCAAAAAACACCGCGCGCAGTTTTTTCCGGCACGAAGTTCACTAGTCTCTATATTGCCTTCTATGGGTCGGCCTCCTAATTTTTACTAGGCCGGCCTTTTTCATAGAATGGGCCACTGTTGGGCCGTGCCACGTGTCGACCTATCATGGACGCCTCCTGTTCAATGAGTGGATGACATCTGTCCCAACGGTCAGGCAACATGTGTTTCCTCCAGCCAATGATGATTTTACACCTGGAAAATTTCCATTGGTCCGGGCTGTTAACGGGTTATTGGATCCAAAACAGGACCCGATAGCTTAACGACGTTCTGTTACGGTGGATACCACGTGTCGGTCCCCCTTGACGAAAGCACTTGTGTGACGCACGATTTATCGTCATGGAAGTGGACACTTCCGTGATGACAATTTTGGTAATGTCATGGAACACTTCTACGATAGCACAGGTATGACTATCTTGATTCTGTTATAAAATCGTCATGGATGTACATGCATGACAAAAAACGTGACCTACTGTGACAAACACGTATCATCAGTGTATTTTTTTGTAGTGGTGCCGGGAAGAAAGAGCTGGGGCCCTACAAACACCGTGGGTGAACGACCTAAAGTGAAAGGACGAACTTGCACCATGGAGCTAGAGAATGCTGAGGGAGGGTGAGAGGGAGGCGGGCGTGTGCATGCGCGAGAGAAAGTTAGCGCTAGCTACAAAGGATTTTGTGGGTGTAAAAGACGAATAGAGATCATAATTCATTGTAAAAAGTGAATTCAGATATTTGAAGAATTTATCATAGTGTTTTAAACCAATGCATGCGTGAATATATATATAACGGTGATACGCATGTTGTGGTTATGAACATGTTATACCACATATAATATTATATATATATATATATAAATATATATAGGTTGGGTCTATTCTAATAACACCCCTTAAGAGTCTTATTCCGCTAACACCCAGCTTATTCTGCTAACACAAACAGACTGACCCTGCGCGCCTAACCAAACTCCATGCTTGATTAATTCTAAACCGCATGAAAGACACACACACCCCACCCCACCTTCTCCCTCCTCCCCACCCAACCCCCCACCCAACCACCTTCTCCACTCAAAATCCCCCCACCCCCAGCCATGCCTCGCCATGCCTCTCCCCTACCCCACCTGTCACCGCCACACAGGGCCCCGCCCCGCATGCCCAGTACCTCCGGCGGCCAACTACCTCCACACCTCGCCCCGCAAGCTACCACCTCCCCTTGTGTCCCTCCTCAAAACCCGCATTGGCGCACGGGTTCGGGCCGCCGCCGCCGTATTTGAGATGCGCCGCCGCCTTGCTCGGGCTGCATGGGTCCGGGGTCCATGGGAAACAGCTCCCGCGGTTGCCAGATCCGCCTTTCCCGCGGCTGGATTCGCCTCCCACGGCGCCCCTTCTGCCGACCACTAGTGGGATTCTCCTCCACCTCCCTGCTCTCGATTTCCCATGCCGGCGCGCCCCGGTGGTCGCTGGATTCGTGCGTATCCATCTTCCCCAAGTCACCGGCCTTGCCACTGCCTCGTGCTCGTTGCCGGATCTAGGGTCCTCGTCGGCCATGCGCACCGTCGCCCCGCTCTGCAACTCCCCCAGGCAGTGCATTCGCCTTATTCTCACAGACTTCGGGCCACTGCTGCCTCCCCTGAGCAGTGTGTCGTGCGCCCCTCCCCTACCTCCGACTCTAGCATGACGAGGGTGATGTGCATCCATCTCCCGCCGGCAAGATTCATGCAGTTCCCTTCCTCCTCTCGTACAGTGCACTAGAAACCACTTCCGCGCTGGAGACAAGTGCAATTTTGTGTTGGGTTTGTGATCTAGTGCACGGCCCCCTCCCCCGTGTTGGTGGTCTACCTCCTCCTCTGGCTGCCTCCGCTTTTGTGCGTTTGTAGCTCGCGTGCAATGTGCATGCAAGTCGTAAAAACAACTTGTAAAGTTCACTTGCTTGCCGCGAGCTCAGATTGATGGCTGCTGCGTTCTCAGATGGATGGATGTTTGTTGCCTTCTTAGATGGAACGTATTTGATGGCTGCATTTGTCGTGGGAGCCCTCGACAGAGCTACCACGGCTCGTCCCCAATCTAGGATGCCTCCACCGTCCCGTACAGCGGCTCCGGGCGTCGCATTGTCCTCCGACGAAGCAGCTCCGATCGGGTGGATGGGGGCACTGCAGTCCACATTGCACAACGATGTACTCTACTTCCTACTCTACATGCAGTACACTGTCACAGCCAGCGGAGAGTGCTGCACTAGACAACACCTTGTTGACACTTTTCTTGTGCTGCTTGCTTTCAGAGGTTCGTGTGTAGTTCATCAGCGACATGCAACTCGTCTGTGCTCGGCATGCAGTGCGTCTAGTTTCCTTGAGCAGTCCAGCGAGATTTGAGGTGCAGCTTTGGCATTGTGGGATGCGGTTCCGTGCTCATCTCCATGCAGTTCGGGGGCACACCGAGTGACAACCGCGGCAACGACTTGGTATCCAACAAACTCCCACCTCACGTCTCTGTATTGCAGTAGGCAGCACACTTTGCATGAAAATGAAGTGCACTGTTGCTGTAGCCAAGTTTCATTCCCCCTCAATATACATTGCAAATGCAAAAAAATGTCAATAGGTTCACTTTTGTCCACAGAGAGGTTTAGTTCTATTGTTTGGAGAGGTTCTCTCCACTATACTGTGCACGTCTTTTTTGGCTTTTTAGAGGTTTGCTCAACTGTATTATGCATTTCTTTTGGTTTTAAGAAAATGATAAAGAATTGCATGCAGTCCTCTGTGATGACATCGCAATGCGCTTTCCTGTCTGATGCAGTACACTAACATTGACAAATATGGTCCACTTAATCCTATGAAACAAGTTAGAAAATGACAAAAAATCATACGGTGCGCTAAGCCTTGTGTCTCGGTTCATATTTCACTTGATGTGGTTCACATAGACCCGATGTGAAGTACACTACACTTCTTCGTCTAAGAAAATTTTGGTTCGACAAAAAAATGATGCAGTTCGTTTGCCCGACTGATGCAGTGTGGTTTTCGGTATGAAGCAGTGCATTTTTCTGTCCGATGCAGTTCCCTGTGTCGCTTTTGGGTCCACGAAAAATAGTGTCCGCATTTTCGTAAAATCAAAACTGCTCTTAAACCGTAATGAATTAGCAGAAGTGTTCTACATGAAAAAGTTGCGCCTCGTCAATATATCTCCAATGACATATAATTTGAATCATTTCGACCAACGGTTTGTGAAAATTTCATGAAAAACGGCCGCTGCCTCTCGTCATCAGCCGCACAATTTTCTAAATTAACTAAAAGCCGTAAGGAATCTTAAAAATATTTCAACATATGAAAGTTGCGCCTCGTTTGTAGCTTTCCAACGGCGTATCGCACACTTCTTTTCGACAAACAGTTCAAAAACTATAGCAAAAACAGTACGAGAATTGCTAAAAATTCGAAAAAACTGAAATTCCGCGATTTACTAAATTGAAAACTTCTCTTAAACCGTAATGAATTAGAGAAAATAATATATATGAAAAAGACGCTCCTCGATGATATCTTTCCAATGGTGTATCATTTGCTTCATTCTGACGAGCGGTTTAGGAATAACGCGAAAAAACACTCGCTGCCACTCGTTGTGCACCGCACCATTTTCAAACTGCTCTTAAACCATGAAGAATCTCGTAAAGTGTTCAACATGGCGAAGTTGCGCCTAATCTATAGCTTCTCAACGTTATATTACACGTCTCATTCTGATAAAATGTTAAAAAATTAGAGCGAAAAAGGTACCGAAAAAATACCGCGCGCAGTTTTTTCCTGCACGAAGTTCACCATTTTATGTTTTTTTTTCAATTCATCTTAAAAAAGCATAAAAAAAACTATGTCTCATTTTTGTCATTCACACAAGTTCAGGTATATCTGCTGCACAAGTTCAAAATTCTGAAGAAACAAAGCTCAATCCGAGTTACCAAGTTCAAAAGTTGTTTCCTTCATAAATTATTTGTTTTTGGTTGATTCGTTGTTATGGACAGTACAAATGCACATTTTTCTATAGTACATGTGTGTATTGTGATTTTAATTGTGAGTTGGAGTACAGAAATAAGATAACAAAAAGGTACATAAAAGAACCCAAAAGCATTCGGTACTTCTTAAAAAGTAAAGTTCAGTTCAACATGTTTTTTATCATCAGCTTGTTAAGAACCCCACAAATGGTTCGATGTGTGTGTTCAAAAAGATAGCTGGCTATATATAAAAAAAATCAGTAGCTCGGCAAAAAGGAGTTCATATCAGTTCAGACTTGAGAGGCCTTGTAAAATCACCAGTCTTTGAACCTTTAACCTGTCATTATATTGCCGACTCCGCTATATATAGGTGCTTGTCCAGCAGGCTATATATAAATGCTATTTTTGATGTCTTGTAGTGCATAGAAGGCTTAAAAAATCATGTTTCTCTAGTTGAAAATTTTGATGTTATGTAGGTGCTTGTTAGGACTTGGGCACGAGGTCGTCCAGCAGGGGTGCTGGCAGCCGTCCAAGTGGAGCGTTGAAAATAGTACGAGTAGAATCACGGGTCGCGGCCACCAACTTCACCAAGTGCTACACATCCGTCCAAGTCGAGCACACACACAGGGAGAACACCAGCGCCTTTTCTTTGCACATTGCTTGGTCATGCATAATTGCTGATGGATGCAGCAAGTGTTTTATTACTTTGATCTTCTACAAGACTCAACTTGCTGACGGATGCAGCAAGTGTTTTTGGATGCTAGCCGGCAAGTGACATAATTTTGGTTGCCATTTCTCTATGTAGCAGATTCCATCTGCACAAAAAATGCTACTACAAATTCTTCTATGTAAAATATGAATAAGGTTCAATTCACAAAAACATGTGGAAGCTCGCTTGGGAAATTCTGCAGTCTATTTGATTATGTCAGGTTGTACAGAATGGCGACTCTTTATTGTGTGCCTTCAGCACAATTTAAAATTACTCATTGACCGTATGTCTAATCGGTTTTTCTTTGTTTACAAAAAAACTAATATGTGAGGATTATCTCAGGTTTCTTTTTGAACTTGTAGCATTATTGTACATGAACTTGTACATTACCTTGTTATCAATTTATGTGTATGTGTGTTGGTAACCACTGCTACTAGCTACTAGTTACCAATCTGACCGTTGTATAGTGCAGTTGCTCTATGTAATTAACCCCTTGTTGGGTGAATCTTGTACTATTTGCTAGCTTTGGCATTGTAAAAATACAACAAGTTCACATCTAAAAAAGTTATAAGTTCAACACAGCGTACTAGATTAGTTTTTTGTTATGGATAGTACAGATGCACATTGTTGTGTAGTACATGTGTCCATTGATGTGTTCACCCCCCGCCTTGCGCAGCATCCTACCGACCGGACCAGCCGCCGGCCCAATCCAGCCTCGCCCCCGAGCTTCGTGTTCTTCCTCGCCGAGACACGTGACAGCCACCCCAGTTCAGGCATAGTAAGTACTCAATACAAGTTAAAAACGGTGGTCCGTTTGGAATAAAAAAATGGCAGAAATTCAAATTGTAAAGTTCAAGCAAAAAAAGAAACCCCATGAAAACCCTGCTTAGTAAGTACCTCAGTACAAGTCGTAAAATGAGAGAAGTTCAGAAAAACGTTGTCAAAAAAATGTTGTGTTAAAAAAAGAAACAAAACAAACACATTTTGTTTTTGAATAAAATATCATACAGTTTGATGATACAAACCATACAAGTACAGGGGCGACGATACAGTAAACCGTTGAAAACTTACGAGAAAAATATTACCCAAAAAACAGAGCAAAGTCTAGTTAGTGAAAACACGCTTAGTACAAACCCATGAAAGCATCAGTACAAGTACCCTTTTTCGGAACCATTCAAAATTACTCTACAAAAAATAGCTCAGTACAAACATACACATATATATCAGTACGACTACTCTGTTTTTTAGACGAGAAAACAGCAGGATCCATCATGCCGTATGAAAAATTACTATTAAACAGTTGCGAAGTAGAGAAAACGTTCAACATGACTAAGTTTCGCATTTCCGATAGCTATCCAACGGTATATTATTTGCCATATTTCGACAAACTTTTAAAAAAATCACGTTCAATATCAAATTTGACCGTATTTGAATTCATTTTTAAACCGTAAAGAATTAGAAAAACATTTCTATACAAAAAAGTTGCGCATTTTCCATAGCTTTCCAATGCCGTATCATTTGTGTCAATCTGACAAACCATTTGCAAAAAAATCATGAAAATACGTTTCGCCCAGAATTTCACTGTTTTTCAAATAACTTTTAAATCGTATATAATTGGAACAAACAATACATATATGGAAGATGCGAGTTTTCACCAGCTTTCCAACGCCATCTTATTTTCTCAATTCCGACAAACCGTTTGAAAATTGAGTCCAAAATACGATTCACGTTTTCGGTTTTGAAAAAAAGGTTTTTTCAAAACTGCTCTTAAACCATAATAATTTTGCAAAAAGTTCAATATACTTGAAATATGGTTGTTAAGAGCTTTCCAACGATATATTACACGCCCCGTTCCGGCAAAAAAATTACAAAAAGTTTTTGAACTAAAGAAGACGATCTGTTAAACACAATTGAAAGCATCAGTTCAACCACTTCGAAAACATCAGTACAACCACCTGAAACCGTCAGTTCAAAAAGGGTAACAGAATAATATTCTGTTACGCGTAACAGAATAGCCCAAATGTGTGTGTGTGTGTGTATTAGGAAGGAAACTATGGCAATTTTGAAAAAAGATACCCACACCCCTCTCCACATTTGCAAATAAGGCCTTCCCTCATTCATCATTTTCTCCCACAAGATAAACTACTCATACAAATGCATGTTGATGTTCCGTGCAAGGCATGGGCATCTTGCTAGTACTACATATAATATATAGAACATTGATTATAATTTGGGATAATGTGTGGCTTTTGCAGCTCAGGGCTAAACACTTGTCATAATGTAGGGGGCGGGGCACTATACCTTGTGTGATAAACATGGTGTACGTATGGAACATGGTTTAGATCATGAGTATCTAGTTAGTACATCAAATGTACTATTATTTGGAATCAACATTAAGTGTGTAAAAAATTTTGAATTTGAGTTCATATCTATCTCTATAGTAATCATGTAGTGTGTTGTTAAGATAATACACGAATGATGGTTTAAGTTGGCAACAATCATGATTGTAGATTCTTATTCAAATAGAGAAACGAATTCAAATCTAGTTAGAACTACAGCGGTAGTATAGACATTTGGAATGAACTAAAATGTTGGTATGAGTAGGTTATATGCATTATACAGATAGCAAAAAATTTAATTGGACATAACATGGATTCATACGTAGCTTTGAATATCATTTGTACTGTAAAATGGGACAAGACTCTCTCTTTGTGTGTCAATAGCTTTATTTTTTTTGTTTTTTTTGTTGAGGGAAGTGCGAATTGATTTGGTACGTACAATATTACACATTAGGCTTGTCCCTAAAATTCAACCCGCGCCTTGTTATATCCCGAAAATTCAGATATCGTGCTCCCAAAACACGCGCCTTCACAACCCGCGCCTTGCTATCCTGAAATTACAACGCGCGCGAAAACTCCCTCCAGCTGCCACATCTCGACACGCGAAATCCCCCTTCTAACCCTGAGCCGAAAGGGCCGCTAGTTCAAATCGGAGGAGGTACTTTTGTAACACACCCTACATTTTGGACAAGCTCGTCCCTAAGTCATGGTTCCCCCCTCCCATTGCCTCCTTTTTGCCATTCGAAATCCCAGGCCGCCATAACCTCTCTGCTCCAGCCGCAAAACCCCACCCTCCTCCGTCCGCCACCTCACCGCTACCCAGCCGGAGCCTCTTCCCCAACGATGTCGTCGACCACAACAGCTCCACGTCCCTCATCCACATTCCCGGATGACGATCCGTCGTCCCGTCGGTTCAGCCGCCCTGTCCTCCACCTCCAAGGAGCTACTCCGATAATCGCCTCGTCTATTACAGCTACTCCATCTCCATAGTGCTACCTTAACCCGCTCCACCAGAACTGCAGCATCCTCATCGACTCCTCGGACGAAGCCAAGGCCTACTCGGCGCCACCAAAGAGGTTGTACACTCATCACATTGCACCTTCTCCTTAACTTGACCTCCCGGCGCGATGGCCCAGCTACCTCGAAGCCGGCGCCGCGGGCGACATCTCCACGGCGGCTCTCCCCCAGCATGAGGCCCCTTCACCGACAGCGTCCATACCAGCCAGATCTGCTGCTGCTGCTACTCTGGCTTTCGCTCACTCGCTCGTGCTGCTGCTACTGCTCTGGTACTCACTTGCTTGCTCACTCGCGCTGTTGCTACTGCTCCGGCCCTCGCTCGCTCACGCTGCTGATGTTGGTACACGGGCTGCTGCAGCTACACGAGTTGCTGCTCTGGCTCTAGTTCACGCTACTCCTCCAAGCGCTGCTGCTCCAGTCGTATCAGGGAAACAACACCTATGGGATCACGAAGATCCCTTCTACGGTTGGTGGGGAGCAGGAATGCACAAAGAGCGGGTCTAGTGATCAACACAAGGGATTTTTAACCAGGTTTGAGCCGCTGAGGAGGGTAAAACCCTAGTCCTACTTTGAGTGTATATTTGGTGTTCTTGGGTTCTAGACTAGCTGTGATGCATGCCCTATCCAAAAAGTACGAATCCTTCTCTAGTACGCATCGGGTCTCCTTTTATATGTCGGGGTCGCCAAAGTGGCACACAGGAGATGTAAGGTAGCTACAGTGTACAAGCTTATCGATGATGTTGTAGGACAAACGCATTAAATGCGCTACTTACGTGACCTCCAACTTTATCGGGGACGGTAATAGAACCCATCCCGTCCGTTGCTGCCTCACCCTGCCTTGACACGCATCCAGGCTGACGAGGCATGCAACACCAAGCTGACTAGCTGGCCACTGCACTGGCACGGTGGCAGGATCTTCATGAAGATTTGCATGCCACCACGCAGGTGTTTGCTTAGTTGGCCGAGGATCTGCATGCCGCCACGCAAGCGTGTGCCTAGTTGGCAGGCTGGTCGCCGTGCTGGAACGGCCGTGGGGTGGCGAAACATTATCGGGTGTGGGCCGCCATGCAACTGTCCCCGGCAAGGCCTCTTTGTCTTCTGGTCTCAACGTAGAACTACATGCCACCAGTCTTCACAAAACTCTGCATGCTACTACGCATGCGTCCCCGAGTCTTGGCTTTGACGTTGTTGATGGTGTCAGAGCTCTCAGCTTCAAGGGTGGTGGCCTTGCTGGTGCTTCGCAGGCCGCCCCAGCAAGGCCCTCGCCAGGGCTATGTAGGCCGCCCCGGCAAGGCCCTTGCCGGGGGAGGTCTAGCTTGTCTTCTGCTCTTTATTCATTGGCTTGAATGCTGCCTTGGTAGTCTTGTAACTTACCTTTTACTACCCCGCCAAGCCTTGCCGTGGGTGTGGCTACGACTGCCCGTGCACAAGGGGTACAGAAGGGTCCATACTTATGTACACCGACAGGAGCCCCCAGGCCTGGGCCACACATGAGCGCGAAGCGTCATTGGCTGGGCCCAAAATAGTGCATGGGCATGCGTGGCGGGGATGAAACGCTGCAATCTTTTCATCAGTTGCGCTTCCCCACGGTCCGCATTGAGTTCTTGACGTGGGGGTCGTGCGTGGAATGGTCGCAGCACGTCTGCGATGCCTCGCATCGAACAGGAAAGAGGCAGCCCGCGCCTTCCCCATAAAAAGCGGAATCCGTAGGGGTGCTTCTCATTTACGGAGTAAACTCGGGTAATGTCTTGCATGGCGCCTGCACCCCATGATCACGGGGTGGAAAATGGTCGTCCCACTTGTCTTTATGCTTATGGTTCGCCCGCCACATGTCCTTCATGCCTTAGGAAGGTTAGGCAGTGGATGCGGAGGGCACGGGCATTAACGTTGTGGCGGGAAATAGGGCATCGCTGATTGGAGCAGCGGGTCGGTCCTGATTCCCCGTGCCTTTGGAAGCCGTATTGGTCGAGCGGGGCAGCCGCCCTTGGGTTGACAGGCCAGGCCCCTACACTACCCTTCTATAAAAAGGGGGATGGACGGTGTCTTTCCACACTCACCTCCTTCCTTCCCTTCCTGCTTTCTAACCTTCTTCCGCTCGCCATGGTGAGAGGGCGCGCTGGTGCTCCAATTGCGGTGACGAGGGCTTCTGCTCGATAGTGCGTCCCCCCTCCTCCAGAGTTCACGGCAGCAGAGCCCACTGTGAGAGGGAGAGGGAGGTGCGAGGCCGAGATCACCGGGACACTCTGGGAAGAGGAGGAAGGGGCGGCGCACCAGCTGCGTCTCCGCCGGCGGCCCCTCCCCCAATGGAGGGCCATGTGAGAGACCAGCCCTGTGACTTCTTCATCAGGTTGTACAAGCCCGTGTGCGGTCATCTCTGCCTCCCTACTCTGTTTTCTCGGGTAATGGAGCTTGATCCGCTGCACGCCTTGAGGCTGCATATGAGGGGCTATGGGAACGACAACATGTGGGTCGACGTCGACATCCCCGCTCCTCACGTCATGTATTTCCGCAATGGGTGGAAAACCTTTGCCTGCGCCCATAGCTTGTCGGAGGGGCACGTTCTCCAGTTCAAATTAATGGAGAGCGGCCTACTCTCCGTCAAGGTCTTTGGGCTCTTAGGGTGATGCACAGAGAGCTCCATCAACGACGAAAGCTCCTCCTTGAGCGACAACAATGAGGAGGGCTGCGACAGCGACGACGAAGGTAGTGGGCGGGAGGACGAGAACTCTGACTCCGGTTGACCATCAGTGGCGGCACCATCATCTGCACTGCGCCCTCCCCCGGCAACGCGCCTTGCCGGGGGCTGTGCCCTGCTGGCTCTGGTGTCGGTGGTCGATAGGTCACCTCCGCTGTGCTCTCCATCGATGCGTCCCCCCCACATCTCCTTTGCCTTCACCTATCGTGCCTGGGAGGAGAGGGGCAAGAACGGGGATTATGGGGCACTTATCTTTTTTAAACTTGTAGGCATTTGCCAAATCTTAATTTTAAATAATGTAATATCTTGAGTCCATGCTTGTGTTCTGTAACGTTTGCACGTACATCAGCATGTCAATGAAAAAGATGAGCCTTGCCGGGAACCCATGCATGTATATGTCCATGCAGAGGCGAAACTCCTATTTAATGTAAATAAACGAGTTTTCCCGGCAAGCTACCTGACCGGCACCCTTTGTGCCTGCTGGAGAGTCACATCTGCCAGGTTACAGACAATCCTGCCAATCTCTTTTTACCAAAGGCTACTATGACCATTCTGACTGAAGTAGCGTTCGGGTCAGGGATGGGAGCACCTAAGTCTAAGAAGAGTGGCGAGGTTTTCTAGTGCACAAGTTACGGATTATGAACATGAATGGACAAGAGGTAAACCTTATTTGTTTGGTTTGCCGGGGACGGCCGTGCCGGGCAGTCTTCTCAACCCCTTGTCGAAGCCAAGTTCATGACAGGAACAACGGAACGGGGCGTCTTCGCTGTGGCTAGAAAGAAGAGAAGATAGGAGCATGGAACCTTGGCAGTTTGTCAATATCTGCTAGAAACAAGGGTAGTACAATATCCCGGACAAGCATGCATATACCTATATATATAAACATGGAAATCAATAGGAACTATGCATACTGAAAGTTATTCGACTATGCATAGGGTATGCGCCTGGCTCTGTATGTCGGATTTCGGGTTTCGACAGACCCTTGAGGTTCGAACACTGGGGTGTGCACGGAGATTCAACCCTCTGCCGGCTCTCTCCTCGTCGAATCGCTAAGATCTAGACTACCAAACTGAACAGCACAGGAGACACAAGATTTATACTGGTTCAGGCCACCATTGTGGTGTAATACCCTACTCCAGTGTGTGGTGTGGTGGATTGCCTCTTGGGCTGATGAGGAACAATACAAAGGGAGAACAACCTCGCGAGGGTCTGTTCTTGGCTGGCGCGATGAATTGCTAGGGGGAGTTCAGTCGCCTCTCTCCCTCTCTCTCTATGTCTTCCTATCCTTGTTCTCTCGATGCCCCTACCTTGCGGGTGGCTAGTCCTATTTATAGGCAAAGGCCCTGGGCCTCTTCCCAAATATTGAGCGGGAAGGGCGCCAACAATTGGCCATTTTGAAGGGGAACAACGGGTACACTTATCCTGACTAAAGTTGGTCCTTGCCTGTCAAAGGCTCTGGTGGTGATGCCGGTTCGGGCTCCACAATGACTTCCATCTGGCTGTTGGGCTGGTCTTGGTCTTGTTGCACCGAAATGGACGCCTTTGCTTGATGCTCTCGCCTGCGCTTGCTCCCTTTGCACCAAAGAGGAAAGGAGGACACTGCGCGGGTTGGCGCCCGACTGGCGCCCCTGGTCATCATGGCTTGCATCATGGGCACCTCGTGAGGTACCCCGCCTTGAACTCTCCGCCTCGTCATGAGCCAGCCTAACGAGGCCGTGCCTGAGGAAGCTTATTGTCGTCCGCCCCGCGAGGCTTGGCCCCTCGCGAGGGTCTTGAGCCTGTGTTGATGAAGATGGGCTGTGCTGGGCCTCCTTTGAGCCACGCCGCAGGCCGCAGGCAGGCAAGTCTGGGGACCCCCATTCCCAGAACACCGACAATAGCCCCCGGGCCCACGGCACGCCCGAACTTGGACGGGCGGAGAGGCGAAAGGGCAAGTGCGAAGCATCACGGGCCCTAACAGCCTGCGGCCTTGGGCGTCGCGTGGCGGTCGATTGGTCGGGGGAGACTCCGCTTCCCCATGACGCCTTGGTAACCGCACGGATTCGACAAGTCCCTGCATGCAAAGCGGGTCATGATTACCTGTGATCGTGGAGGTCGACGGTTGGCCTTCGCCGGCGATAAGTATGGAATGACATGCGCCCTTCCAGCCTATCCCCTCTTGGTTTTCCTTCTTCTCCATGGCTCCACCAAGTTTTCGGCCGCAGAGAAAGGGAAGGCCCGCCAGGCCGAGTCTTCCTCTCCCCCGCCCAAGCGCGGTCGAGGTCACCCTCGCAAGCATCCTGTGGCCTCCACGGCGGTCCCCCGTGGTCGCGGAGGTGGCTCTCAGCGCGGCGACGAGCGGCTGGCCATGGTCGGTGGGCGTGCCCCAGCCGTGCGACCCCCCAGGCCGCGCCTCCATGCTGCGAAGGTGCTGCCGGAGTTCATGGTGTGGGCGGTAGAGCCGTCCGGTGCCCGGCTTCAGCTCCCTCGCTTCCTCCTGGGCGAGCTCCCAGCTGGCGCCCTAGGTGGCCTCTGGCTCCAGGCGGATGGCTGCTGCAGCCGGGCTTCGTGGGATTCTCTGGAGGTCTCTGCTACAGGGAACCTGTTCCTGACCCGCGGCTGGCAGACGTTTGCTCGCGCGCGTGGTCTCCGCCGCCGGTGCTACCTGCACTTCAAGTAGGACGGCGACGCCACCCTATACATGAGGGTGTTTGAGGAAGATGGTCGCCGCATGGGGTGCTGCCCTGAAGACGACGACCGCGGCCGGGGACTCAGCCCCGGCGTGGACGGAGAGGGCAGCGCGCGGGCGGCTGGCGACGCTTGTGACTCCTCAAGCTTCACCAGCTCTTCTTCGGGTGGTGACTCTTCCAGCAGCGGCCGCGGCCAGCCCCCACGCCGCCGCGCCTGCTTGGAGGGTGGCAGCAGGTCTGCTCACCGCCGCGCCCCGGTGAAGCGCGATAGGGAGTCCGCCTGAGCTCCGGAGGCGGCTCGAGTCTTCCAAGAGGGCCGGCACGGGACGTGCTTCGCCTGCTTTTGTTCTTTTCCTTTCTTTTCTCCTGTGCAAAAAGGATAGCAATGTGTGGCCCCGTGGGTGCGCGTTTGGGTTAACGCCGTTAATCATTGTACTGCTTTTGTTATCCCGATACTGTTCTTTTCTGTTTTACGCCCATTCGCAAGTAATCCCTGGCCTCGGCCGCGGGGGCGACCGACCCAGGCCCCGTGTTCGCGTCGTGGTGCCCGTGAGGCATGGTCCGGAGGGGTGCTCCGGCTGTGGACCCGGGTCATGAAAACTTGAGCGATAGGGGTAGGAACGCTCGCGAGGGCTTCCGGGGCTTCTGCCTCGCGAGCCCCAGTGCAAGAGAAATCGAGGCAGGAGAGCGAAAAAGGTCGAAGAACCACAGACCAAAAGATGGCGATAATTTCGATAAAAACTCCAAATGGGAATAACTAGTCAACTGCAAAAAGCAAATGAAAAAGCCGCGTCCGGCACCTAGTCTAGTCTTCGACGTCTTCTCACCAGCGTGGAGCTAAGTGCTGCCACTGGGCGTGGGAGGGAGCCCCAGGGCCTGAGGCCGGCACCCCTGAGACTCCGGGGCGTGTACAGCCCCAACTCATTATTACGTGAGAGTGTCACGGGTGGCAAGCTTCACAGGCGTTGGCCTTCTTCACAGGCTCAGGGCCTTTCTTCGGGGAAGCAAGCTTCACGGGCCTTGGCCCTCTTCACGGGCTCCGGGCCCTTTCCAAAAAGCGACAGCTTCATAGGCATTCGCCTTCTTCACAGGCTTTGGGCCTTTCTCAAAAAGATAAGCTTCACAGGCATTCGCCTTCTTCACAGGCTCCGGGCCTTTTCCCAAAAGATAAGCTTCACAGGCATTCGCCTTCTTCACAGGCTCTGGGCCTTTTCCAAAAAGATAAGCTTCACAGGCATTCGCCTTCTTCACAGGCTCTGGGCCTTTTCCAAAAAGATAAGCTTCACAGGCATTCGCCTTCTTCACAGGCTCTGGGCCTTTTCAGGGGTAAAACCTCCGGAGGTGCTGGATGTTCCACGCGTTCTGTATAGGTACTCCCTCCTAAGTCTCCAAGTGCACGGAGCCGGGCCTGGAAACATGAACAACCTTGAATGGGCCCTCCCACATGGGAGAGAGCTTATGCAGTCCCTCCCTGGAGAGGACCCGCCGGAGCACGAGGTCCCCTACCTCGAGAGTTCTGGGGCGGATGTTGCGGCAGTAGTATCACCGGAGTGCCTGCTGGTACGTTGCTGCTCGCAGCGCAGCTTCTTGACGACGCTCCTCCCCCAGCATGAGGTCCGTCCCCCGCATGGCGTCCTGCAGCGTCTCATCGAACGCCAGGACCCGCGCGGATCGACGCTTGACCTCGTGAGGGAGGACCGCTTCGGCTCCGTAGACCAGGAAGAAGGGGATCTCTCCAGTCATCTTGGTCGCGGTTGTGTGGATGGACCACAACACGGACTGAAGCTCATCATACCAGCCTCTGCCGCAGGCCTCCAGTTTCTTCTTGAATGTCCTGGTCTTGAGGCCCCTCAGGACCTCTGCGTTGGCCCGCTCGGCCTGGCCGTTGCTTCGGGGGTGTGCCACCGAAGTGTAGCATATGTGCGTCCCAAGGTTAGCACAATATGTTTCGAAGAGGTTACTGGTGAACTGTGAACCGTTGTCAGTGATGATGCGGTTCGGCACTCCGAACCGGCTCACGATGCCCTTGATGAACTTGACCGTAGAACCCGCTGGGATGGCCCAGACGGCCTCGACTTCGGCCCACTTGGTGAACTTGTCTACGGCGACGTAGAGGTAGCGATGGCCCCCTAGCGCCCGAGGAAAAGGGCCCAGGATATCCAGCCCCCAGACCGCGAATGGCCACGTGAGGGGTATGGTTTGCAAACCTCCTCCCGGCTGATGGATCTGCTTGGCATGGAATTGGCAGGCCTCGCAAGCCTTCACAAGCTCAACAGCGTCATTGAGTGCAGTGGGCCAATAGAAACCGCTGCGGAACGCCTTGCCGACAAGGGTCCGTGACAACAAATGATGCCCACAGTCTCCACCGTGTATGTCTGCCAGCAGTTCCTTCCCTTGTTCCCTGGTGATGCAGCGCAGGGACACATCGTTCGGTCATTTCCGGTAGAGCTCTCCATCGGTGATGCGGTACGCTGTGGCTTGCCGCACCACACGCTCTGCCTCCTCCTCCTTCTCCGGCAAGGTCCCTTGTGTTAAGTAGCTCCTGAGCTCTGTGATCCAGCACCCCTCCTGGGGTTCCATCGTCAGGAGCAGGCGTGCTCCTGAGGCCGGGCCACAGGCTGGGGCTCCCGAGGCAGGTGGCTGAGGAAGCTCCACCCGAGGCTGTGCTGTGCTCGACAATGGTGGCAGGGCTGAAGGCTTGAAGAGCCGTTCCTCAAAGACGCCCGGCTCCTGGGGCAACCTCCTGGAGGCTTGTTTGGCGATGTCGTTGGCCTCTTGATTAGTGCTGCGGGGCACATGCTGTAACTCCAGCCCCCAGAACTGCTTCTCCATCCTGCGGACCTCCGCAAGGTAGGCCTCCATGTGCTCATCTCTCGGTTCGTATACCTTGTTGGAGAAATTGACAAGGAGCTACGAATCCCCCTTGATAGTAAGACGCTTCACTCCCAGGGCAGCGGCGGCCTTCAGGCCCGCTATCAGTCCCTCGTACTCTTCTATATTGTTGGAGACCTTCTCGCCTTGCTGGAAACAGAGCTGCACGGCGTAGTAGAGCTTGTCCTGAGTGGGAGATATGAGCACTGCCCCAGCCCCAGCCTGGAGAACGCTCCGTCAAAGTACATGACCCAGCCTTCTGGCGCCTCGCTTCCTGGGGAGAGGGATCGATCCTCGCCGGCCTTGAGGCCCGGTGCCTCTGTCCATTCGGCCACGAAATCTGCCAGCGGGGCCCCCTTGATCACTCTGGTCGTGCTGAATTCGAGCTGGAATGCTTGCAGTTCAATATTCCACTCGGCGACCCTTCCGGCTGAGTTAGGGCTCCTGAGCACCCTTTCCAAGGGGTATGCCGAGACAACCTTGATTGGATGACCCTGGAAGTAGTGCCGCAGCTTGTGCGAAGCTAACAGCAGCGCGAGGAGGAGCTTCTGTGGCATGGGGTACCGTGCCCTCACATCCCGTAACACCATGCTGACGAAGTACACCGGGTGCTCGACGAGGCTTGGGGCGTCGGTGCTGGTGGCGTCCTCCGGAAGCTGCGGTGCCTCCTGAGGTGGTGGAGCCCCCAGAAGCTGGTTGCCTGGAGAGAGGGCCTCCCCCGCCCCTGGTGCGTTCCGCTGCGGCGGCTGATCTTCCTCCGTCATGGTGGTGACTTCCGCGAGTTCCTTTTGATCCAGCTTTACCTTGGCTCGGGTGGCTGCCGCAATCCAGACCCGACGCTCCTCTCTAACTGCCACCAGGGCTGCACTAGCGGAGTAGGGAGTGGCGGCGAGGTAGAGTACCAAGGGCTCTTGAGGGCGCGGGGCCACCATCACTGGAGGGCTTGTTAGGTATCTCTTGAGATCTTGGAACGCCTTGTTGGCCTCCTCAATCCATTCAAAGGGCCCTTTTTTCTTCATCAGCTGGAAGAAAGGTAGCGCCCGCTCCTCCAATCGGGAGATGAAGCGCCCCAGCACCGTCACGCGCCCCGTGAGCTTCTGCATTTCCCTGAGGGTCTTTGGTGGCTCATGTCCTCAACTGCCTTGACCTTTTCTGGGTTGGCCTCGATGCCTCGCTGGGATACGAGGAAACCCAAGAGCTTGCCCGAGGGGACCCCAAACACGCACTTCTCCGGGTTGAGTCGCAGGCTCACTGCGTTGAGGCTCGCGAAGGTTTCCTCCAGGTCTTGTATCAGGGTCTTGGCCTCGCGAGACTTCACTACAATGTCGTCGACATAAGCTTCCACATTCTTCCCGAGCTACGAGCCCAAGGTGATGTGCATGAGCCGCTGAAAGGTTGCCCCTGCGTTGCGCAGTCCGAATGGTATGCATGTATAGCAGTACACCCCACATGGGGTTAGGAAGGCCGTCTTCGCCACATCTTCCACCGCCATCTTGATCTGGTGATAGCCGTAGAAGGCATCCAAGATGCATAACAGGTCACACTCAGCAGTGGAATCAACGATCTGGTCGATGCGATGGAGCGGGAATGGATCTTGCGGGCATGCTTTGTTGAGGTTGGTGAAGTCGACACACATGTGTTCCTTTCCCCCCTTCTTTGGCACAACCACGGGGTTGGCCAACCAATCCGGGTATCGGACCTCACGAATAACCCCCGCGGCCTCTAGCTTGCGGGTCTCTTGGACGATGAAGGCCTGCTTTTCAGTGGACTGCCTCCTCGCCTTCTGCTTCACGGGACGCACGTTGGGGCACACGTTGAGGTGGTGCTCGATTACGCCCCGTGGGATCCCTGCCAGCTGATCGGGCTCCCAGGAGAACACCTTCTTGTTTGCACGCAGGAACTTGACCAGGGCTTCCTCTTGCTCTGGCTCGAGGTTGGCGCCTATGGTGAAAGTGGCGTCAGTGGACCCGTCCTCGTCGACAGGTACCTGCTTGGTTTCCGCCTTGTCTTGGGTGAACAGCTGCTTCTTCTTGGTCGGTGCAGCCCCCTTGGGCTTGGAGGTTTCCGCGTCGACGGGCCGCGCTGCCGCCGCCATCTTGAGGGCGATCTTGAGTACTCATAGCGCACCTTCGGTGTCCTCGGGCACGGTGAGGA
The DNA here is from genome assembly GCF_002162155.2 of Triticum dicoccoides. Lineage (NCBI taxonomy): Eukaryota > Viridiplantae > Streptophyta > Magnoliopsida > Poales > Poaceae > Triticum > Triticum dicoccoides. Next base: position 210,937,328 of record NC_041381.1, on the reverse strand, counting down.
CGCCGTTGCTCCCGGGCATCTTCATGAGGTTGTACCCCGGGTGAGTCATGGCCATGAATTTGGCCAATGCTGGATAGCCGAGAATGGCATTGTAGGGGAGGCCGATGGGGGCGATGTCGAAATCAACCAGCTCTGTGCGGAAATTGTCGTAGGTGCCGAAGGTTACCGGAAGTCGGATCTGCCCCAAGGAGCTGGCCGACCCGCCTCCGATGCCACCGTCGATGAGGGTCCTGGTGACGGCCACCTGGCAGATGGTAGGTGTGCAGAGCATGGGGAGCGCACCCGAGCAGGCCGAGTTGGTGGGGTGGTCCTTAGAGTCGAAGGTCAGCCTGGCCGACGGCTCTGTCCTGCCCGAGGGAGCCCCCTGCCGCATGGAGGTGGCGCCGACCTGGTGGACGAATGTCTTGATGTGGCGGATGGAGGGCGGCGCCTACGAACCGCCCAGGAGGGCCACGACGACTGAAGGAGCTGGCGCGACGAGGCGGGTGGGGAAGAAGCTGCACGGCTCCTCCTTGGAGGTCACCGGGGAATGCAGGGACGATGCTTGCTGCTTGTTCCCCGCCAGGCTGGTGGCGGCGTTGACGGCAGGTGATGGGGAACGACGAGGGCGCCCGCCGACGGGAGCCGTCTGGGCGACATGGGAGGCGAGGGTGGCTCAGCGCTCGGTGCGAGCCCGAGGAGTGTCAGACATGGTTGCGGTGGTAGGGGAAGAACACGACGATGGAAGGCAGATTCCGGCGCACCCCTACCTGGCGCGCCAAATGTTGGAATTCGGGTTTCGGCAGACCCTTGAGGTTCGAACATTGGGGTGCGCGCGGAGATTCAACCCTCTGCCGGCTCGCTCCTCGCCGAATCGCTAAGATCTAGACTACCAAACTGAACAGCACAGGAGACACAAGATTTATACTGGTTCAGGCCACCATTGTGGTGTAATACCCTACTCCAGTGTGTGGTGTGGTGGATTGCCTCTTGGGCTGATGAGGAACAATACAAAGGGAGAACAGCCTCGCGAGGGTCTGTTCTTGGCTGGCGCGATGAACTGCTAGGGGGAGTTCAGTCGCCTCTCTCCCTCTCTCTGTGTGTCTTCCTATCCTTGTTCTCTCGATGCCCCTACCTTGCGGGTGGCTAGTCCTATTTATAGGCAAAGGCCCTGGGCCTCTTCCCAAATATTGAGCGAGAAGGGCGCCAACAATTGGCCATTTTGAAGGGGAACAACCGGTACCCTTATCCGGACTAAAGTTGGTCCTCGCTTGTCAAAGGCTCTGGTGGTGACGCCGGTTCGGGCTCCAGAATGACTTCCTTCTGGCCGTTGGGCTGGTCTTGGTCTTGTTGCACCGAAATGGACGCCTTTGCTTGATGCTCTCGCCTGCGCTTGCTCCCTTTGCACCAAAGAGGAAAGGAGGACACTGCGCGGGCTGGCGCCCGACTGGTGCCCCTGGTCGTCATGGCTTGCGTCATGGGCACCTCGCGAGGTACCCCGCCTTGAACTCTCCGCCTCCTCATGAGCCAGCCTGACGAGGCCGTGCTTGAGGAAGCTTCTTGTCGTCCGCCCCGTGAGGCTTGGCCCCTCGCGAGGGTCTTGAGCCTGTGTTGATGAAGATGGGCTGTGTTGGGCCTCCTTTGAGCCACGCCGCAGGCCGCAGTCAGGCAAGTCTGGGGACCCCCGTTCCCAGAACGCCGACACTGTACATAGGGTTACATGCCTTGACGGCAAGGCTAGTACAAAAGGTGGTTGCCGGGGGTCCCGGCAACCGCGCCTCATGGGTAAAACTTGCGAAGATGTTCGATATTCTAGGAGTCGCTCATCGGAATACCATCTTCAGTCTCCAGGTGGACTGCGCCGGGCCTAGTGACTCGTATTACCCGATAAGGGCCTTCCCACTTTGGCGTCAACTTGTTGGAATTCTTGGCGGATTGAATACAACGAAGAACAAGGTCGCCTTCCTCAAGGCTTCGTGCATGGACCTTGCGGCTATGGTAGCGGCGCAAGGTTTGCTGATAGCGTGCGGCTCGCACAGCAGCCCGAAGACGACCTTCCTCAAGGAGCGTAACATCATCTTCGTGCAACTGATCTTGCTCAAGCTCATCATAAGCGAGCACTCTAGGTGACCCATATATGAGTTCCGGGGGGAGAACCGCTTCTGCCCCGTATACCAGGGAGAAGGGTGTTTGGCTAGTGGCTCGATTTGGTGTCATTCTGATTGACCAAAGAACTGTTGGCAACTCATCAATCCAGCATCTTCCGCACTTGTGCATCCTATCGAAATTCCTTGTTTTGAGGCCCCGCAACACTTCAGCATTTGCCCTTTCTGCCTGGGCGTTGCTTCTTGGATGAGCAACAAAAGCAAAACAAACTTTGCTGCCAAGGTCTTGGATATAGTGCATGAAGGTGCGGCTCGTGAACTGTGTTTCGTTGTCGGTGATGACTCTATTTGGCACACCAAAACAGCAAACTAGTCCCTTTAAGAACTTGATGGCTGATTGTGCTGTCACCTTTCTCACTGGCTCCACTTCTGGCCACTTTGTGAACTTGTCGATTGCGACGTACAAGTACTCAAAGCCCCCGACACCACGGGGGAAGGGGCCTAGTATGCCGAGCCCACAGACTGAAACTGGCCAGGAAAGAGAAATCATCTGAAGAGCTTGAGCTGGTTGAGTAAGATTCTTCAAATGGAACTTGCACGCCTCACCCTTGGTTACTAATGCAGTTGCATCCTGGAGAGCGGAGGGCCAAAAGAAACCTTGCCGGAATGCTTTGCTGGCAAGGGCTCTTGACCCTATGTGGGAGCCACATGTGCCTCCATGTACCTCTGCCAACAGCTCCAGTCCGTCGTCTTGAGGAATGCACTTCAATTTCACACCGTTCGGACTCCTCCTGTATAGGACATCGTCCACAAACTGGTACATGCTGGACTGATGGGCTACTTTCTCTGCCTCTTCCTGTTTGTCAGGGAGTTCCCCTGTTTGGAGGAACCGAACGTTGTGCTGTGCCCACGTTGGAGCCTGGGGTTCGACGGCAAGGACTAAAGGCACGACTTCTGCCGTGGGGGCAGTCGTCTCTACGGCAAGGGCTTGAGGCCCTGCCGGAGTCTGCTACTCCCCGGCAAGCTTGGGGTTCCCGGTAACTTCGTTGCCAGCGGCTCCTGGGAGCTCAGCGGGAAAGTACTTGTCGGGGCTCGCCTTCCTTCACTTATTCTTTCCTACTGATGGTTCAATGGACGGCTAAGTTAATTGGAGCACAAAGGTTGTTAACTTGCTTGACAACAAGCTGTGAGTCACCTCTGATGATGAGCTTCCTGATTCTCAGGTCTGCCGCGATCCTAAGACCAGCAAGCAGTCCTTCATACTCTGCAGTGTTGTTTGTTGATTTCTCCTGGGGAAAGTGCATCTGGATTATGTACTTGAGGCGCTCTCCGGTGGGCGTGACGAGTAGCACACCGGCACCAGCACCTTGTAGCGAGAAAGCCCCATCAAAGTACATAATCCAATCATGGCTCGTCTCCTTGCCGGGAAGGGTGGTCTCTTGAATTTCTTCATCGGGCATTGAGGTCCATTATGCTATGAACTCTGCCAAGGCTCTCCTCTGAATTGTCGAAGTGCTTTCAAACCTGATACCGAAGATTGACAGTTCCAACGCCCACTCCAGAATCCTCCTGGTTGCATCTGGGTTGTGCAAGATCCGTTGCAACAGGAGGCGAGTGACGATGGTGATCTCATGTGCTTGGAAATAGTGACGCAGCTTTCTTGAGGCCATAAGAAGGCCGAAAAGCAACTTCTGCACACTAGAATATCTTGATCTAGCCCCCTGCAAGAGGGAGCTGACAAACTAGACTGGGTGCTGCATCATCTTCTTCTTATGTTTCACTTCGCTTGCTTGCGCAGATCCTGTCCCGCCGGGATCGGGATCTGCCGGGGTCCTGGCTCATCATCTGACAGCCTCACCGCCATCGCTGCTTCTTCCTCAACTTCTCTTTGCACCACTAGTGCGGCACTGACCACTCGATTCGTTACCGCTAGATATAGCAGCAACAACTCTTGTGGTTTAGGCGCGACTAGTATTGGCGTAGAGGAGAGGTACCTCTTCAAATCTTGCAGCTGCCTTCGCTTCTGGAGTCCATTCCATTGGACCCACCTTTTTCAAAATTTTGAAAAAGGGCAGGGCACGCTTAGCAGATTTGGAGATGAACCTACTCAGAGCAGCAACACAGCCAACAAGCCTACGTACATCCTTGACTCGCTTTGGCGCCTCAATCTGCTCAATCGCCTTGATCTTGTCAGGATTTGCTTCAATTCCGCGTTGAGATACAAAGAACCCAAGAAGATTGCCGGATGGGATGCCAAACACACACTTCTTAGGGTTGAGCTTGAGGTTGATCTTGTGCAAATTTGCAAATGTTTCCTCCAGATCTTGCTCAAGTGTGGCCTTGTCCTTGGTTTTGACCACTATATCATCCATATAAGCTTCCATATTTCTGTAGCTGCGGCTCAAAACCAATTTGGACCGCTCGGGCAAACATTGAACCAGTGCTTTTCAACCCGAAAGGCATTCGTACTAAACAGTACGTACCACATGGGGTGATGAACGCGGTCTTCTCTTCATCTTCCTTCCTCATGAAGATTTGGTGGTATCCTGAGTAGGCGTCAAGGAACGATAGTAGGTCACACCCGGCAGTGGAGTCCACTATCTGGTCAATGTGTGGCAAAGGGAAAGGATCCTTTGGACAGGCTTTATTGATATCTGTATAGTTAATACACAACATCCATTTCCCATTTGCCTTGCACACCACCACTGGATTGGCCAACCACATTGGGTGGAGCACTCCTCTGACCAAGCCTCCCACTTCCAACTTCCTGATCTCCTCAATGATGAACTCTTGTCGCTCCAAAGCTTGCTTCTTGATGTTCTGCTTGACGGGCCGCACATGAGGACAGACATCACAATGGTGCTCAATCACCTCCCTAGGAACACCGGGGATGTCAGTTGCTTGCCATGCAAACACATCGACATTTGCCCGTAGGAAGGCGACGAGCGTGCCTTCCTATTTGCTATCAAGGGTGGAGCTTATGGTAAAAGCTCTGCCCGTGCCATCCTCCTTGACGGGTACCTTATTGGTTTCTGGTGGTGCTGCCTTGGATTCATGCTCTTGCCGGTGGAGCTCTCTGGCACGTCCTCATTAGGAACGCATCACTCCGAGGAGGTGCGTTTGTCGGAGTGGGTGCAAGAGGCCTTGCCGGGGCCAGAAGTCTTGCCAGTGGTTGAGGTCTTGTCGGTCTTCTTCCCCTCGGGGGCTCCAGTTGCAAGAGCAAGTTTTTTTGTGATAGGTGCTTCAACTGCCTCTCGGTAGAGTTGGTCGGCGCAGATGATCGCATCCTCTTGTCGCAGCCGACAGTGATGATGCTCATTAGGCCGGCCATCTTCAGCTTGTTGTATGCGTAGTGTGACGCCGCCATGAACTTTGCGAGTGCTGGATGGCCAAGGATCCCGTTATATGGCAACGGGATCTTGGTGACATCAAAAACGATCTTCTCTGTCCTGTAGTTTAGGTCTCCACCAAATGTGACTGGTAGTGTGACCTTTCCTTTATGTTGGCTTCTCCCTGGATTGATCCCTTGAAACGTACTTCTTTCCTCGAGATCTTCACTAGGGATCTGCAACCATCATGTTGGGTGAGATCAAGTTCAGACCAGCCCCACCGTCAACTAGCATTTTTATCACTTTGAGGTTGCGGATTGTTGGTGAAACCAACAATGACAAACACCCAACCGCGGTTGTGCGGTCAGGGTGATCCTCATTGTCAAAAATGATAGGCATGTTGGACCATTTCAGTGGCTTCTGGGCATCAATCATCGGCTCTGTCGCATTGATCTCACACGCCCACTGTTTAAGTTGACGGTGGAAGAATGCAACGACGCGCCTCCATTAGCACACATAACCTTTGTAGCTTTCCGAAACTCGTGCTCACTGGACTCGTCGTCATCGTCATGATCATCATCTCCCTCTTTCTTGTCGTGGCCTCGAGCAGGCCTCTCTTGTTGCTTGTCTTTGCCGTGGCGACCTCCTCGGCCGCCGCGCTTCTTGCCGGACCCCTCAGCACCATCTTGGCCCTTCTCTTTGTCCCGTCTTTCGTACTCAGCCCTCTGCTTCTCCATCGGCTGCTCAACTTGATGATAGTTTTGGAGGTCATGGACTTTGGTGCGATGAATCTTGTAGTATTGCTTGTCGAAGCCCTCTGGCTTGTCGGTAGCCGCCAGGGCCCGGCAGGCGTCTCACCCGGCAATCTCCTTGTCGGGGTCGTCGACCTTGGCCTTCTTGGCGGTGCCTGGGTTTCCAGATTCCTCGACGGCAAGCATGGTCTTGCCTTTGCGCTTCCCGTTTCATCGTCGGCCCTTCTTTGCCGAGGCGATGACGTCTTCATCTCCAGAGTCACTTTCCACGCCGACATCTTCACCGAGGTACTTTCTTCCTTCTTTAGCTCAAGCAAATCTGTTCGCTAGAACATAAAGCTCGGCAACATCCGTAACCTTGTTTATCGCCATCTCTTCAAGCATCTTATGATTGCGCATGTTCCGAATGAACGCGCTAATGACAGCGGCGGGATGAACATCTGGGATGTTGTACTGCACATGGCTGAACCTTTGTATGTATTTGCACAGGCATTCGCCGTCCCTCTCGGGGGGTCACATGCAATTCACTTGCCTGCCCAGGAGCTATGTTGCCGCTAGTAAAGGCACCAACAAACTCGTGGCACAAGATCCAACCAAGAGGAGATGGAATCTATCGGCAAGTGCATTAACCATGACCCGACATTGGGCTTGAGCACTAACGGGAAGTAGTTGGCGAGTACCTTGTCGCCCCGAGCTCCGGCAGCTTGCATCGCAATGGTGTAAATGCTCAGGAACTCAGACGGATGGGTCTTGCCGTTGTACTTCTCCGGGACCTCTGGTTTGAACATGCAGGTAGTGGGCCACTGGAACTGCCGTAGTTCATGGGTAAACGCTGGACAGGTTATTGCATAAGGCAAGTCGCCAGCATCCTCCGGCGAAGGCCTGTACGCAAAGGGCCCAGTACACCTATCAGATTGGTGGCACGCTTCCCGTGGCCGCTCGATGGTGGTCCGAGCGTCCTGCTTGAGCTCTTCCTGAAGAACTTGACATTGCTCGCTCACTTGGTTGCTGGTACCAGAATGACGAGGATGATCTTGATCCCCTCCGCCACAAGCGTCTGCCCCATCACTCGTTCGCATTGGCATGGGCAGCCGGCTTAAGATGAACAGATTGTCGTGATCATCTTCTTCTTCGGAGCCATGTTGATGAAGAGATTGACATACTAACTACCGGACCAGATTTGCACAACCTGTCCCCCTACCTGGCGCGCCAAATATGTCGGGGAAATGACACCATTGGGATCACGAGGATCCCTTCTATGGTTGGCGAGGAGCAGGAATGCACAAACAACAGGTCTGGTGATCAGCAAAAGGTATTTTTACCTAGGTTCGGGCTGCTGAGAAGCGTAAAACCCTAGTCCTGCTTTGAGCGTGTATTTGGTGTTCTTGAGTTCTAGACTAGCTGCAATGCATGCCAGTCCAAAAAGTCCGAATCCTTCTCCAATACGCCTCGGGCCTCCTTTTATATGTCAAAGGGTCACCATAGTGGCACACATGAGGTGTAAAGTAGCAACAGTGTACAAGCTTATCGCTGATGTTGTAGGACAAATGGATAAAATGCGCTGCTTACGTGCCCTCCAACTTTATCAGGGACAGTAATAGAACCCGTCCCGTCCATTGCCGCCTCACCCTGCCTTGACACATGTCCAGGCTGACGAGGCATGCAGCGCCAAGCTGACTAGCTGGCCGCTGCACTGGCACGGTGGCAGGATCTTCATGAAGATCTGCATGCCACCATGCATGTGTTTGCTTAGTTGTCCGAGGATCTGCATGCCACCACACAGGCATCTTCCTAGTTTGTAGGCTGGTCGCCATGCTGGAACGGTCGTGGGGTGGCGAAACCTTGTCGGGTGCGGGCCCAGCCGTGGTTATGCAACTGTCCCCGGCAAGTTGTCTTCTGGTCTCCACGTAGAACTGCATGCCACCGGTCTTCACAAAGCTCTGCATGCTACTACTCATGCGCCCCCGAGTCTTGGCCTTGACGTTGTCGATGGTGTCAGAGCTCTCAGCTTCAAGGGTGGTGGCCTTGCTGGTGCTTCATAGGCCGTCCCGGCAAGACCCTTGTTGGGGCTACGTAGGCCGCCCCAGCAACACAGGTCTAGCTTGTCTTCTGCTCTTTATTCACTGGCTTGAATGCTGTCTTGGTAGTCTTGTACCTTACCTTTCACTACCCCGCCAAGCCTTGCCGCGGGTATGGCTATGACTGCCCGTGCACAAGTAAGGGGTACAGAAGGGCCCATACTTATGTAAACCGACAGGCTGCTATCTGCTACTGTGTTCCTCGTGCTTGCTAATTTAGATCACTGTTTCTCTACTCCTAGTGCTCGAGCGGCCTAAACTACAGTTGAAGTGCCTCTCTGCTACCAGTGCGTTCAGTTTTCACAGTAACATTCAGATTCCACAGTAAATTTCAGTTTCGACAGTTAAGTCCAGAGTCAACAGTTTTTACCTCATATGTTGTAGTCAGGTGTTTTTTGGTGATGTAAATTTTACATCTATCACTTTCTGTTAATGTATTTTACATCATCTATTGGATATGCTATTAGAATCCCACTTGAGATCAACGATGTTTGTCTTGTACTGTTTCAGCCTCGACATCTTACGGCTCGCCGCAGCTACTCCAACGACGGAACCATCCATCACAACAGAGCAATGCCCTGGACGATGTCTACAGATTCCTCAGATCTTCCTCCACACCTTCGATAGCCACCTCTACCTCAACTTCTTCGACGACAAACCCAATGATGCCGAGGTCGACAAGGCTATGGCAAAGAGGTTTTGCACTTGTCTCATCACTTATTACTCTACATTCATGCCCATCGATTAGGGCTATTTTGGTTCAAAGGAAAAACTGAAGGAAAACCATAGCAATAGGAAATTTTCCTATGGCACTCTACTATTCAACTATTCATTCATTTTGTTCAAAGGAATGGAGCAAAACATCCACCTAGACCTACTTATCAAAATCCTATGCATCAAAGCAAGACCAAGTGCATTAGTGGCAGAATAACATTCTCACTGTACACGCTTTCATATGGTTTCACTTTAATTTGGCCATGTTTCTTTGCATTCGTCTGCTCTTCCAATTCTTGTGAACCAAACACCCAAGTTGACAGAAATCCTGTGTTTACAAATGCTCTATTTCCCAAGTGCATTCCTATCCTCTTACGGTGTTTTTCCTATCCCTGCGTTTTTAGAATCCTGCATGCCAAATGAGCCCTTACAAAATTACTTCAGTTACATGTAGGTGTTGAAGAAAACTTTGTGTGGTTTGTCCTGCTCCTGCCGCGACGTCGTCCACCTCACCTTAGCTGCTCCATGAACAGAAGCATCAACCAAACCATACATCACGACTCCTGATCGTCTTTCGCTGTCTCAAATCTCCTTCCCTGCCGCCGGCATCCACCGCAACGGCAGCACCATCATCGACTCAGCAGATGAACCTGAGGAGTACATGGGTGCACAAGAGAGGTCGCACTCTTTTGTTTCTGCTTATATTATGCATTGCTTAATATTACCTGCTACTTTATCGTCCTATTCACCCGTTAGACTCCAAGCCAGGTCCAAATTAATGTTCAAACTTGAGTTTTAAAATTTTGTGGGGCACATATCAAGGCAGCAATGAATAGTATCTTTGTCTATTATGTGGCACATACTGAGGCAGCAATGAATAGTATATCTGCCTATATTGTTCATCTTGGGTGGGAAGGAAATAGTAAAGCAATCATCATCTGTATTTTATTAAATTAAAGCTATCATCAGCCCGCTATCATTATTTTTGGATCCATCCATTGGTTGTTACCATCACTCTAGATTTCTGCATGCTCTCATTACATAATCTCACTATATTTTTTCGTATGCATGTCAGATATCTTATATAGTCATACTGAAGATGTAGAGAAAACGAGAAGAGTTTTGCACGGCAATACAATGTCATGCAGACATCGCTCCATGGTGGGTTCAATGGCAAACCCCCCCTCCCCAGATTGTAATCCAGAGGAAGATATCTGTTCTGAGGCGGATTCAGACGCAGCTGACCACTCCTATTTACCCCCAAGGTGTTTGCTCTAACTCGGCATGATGATGTTAGTCATATCATGCATATGTTGCATTGTAGTGCCTAGTTTCGACATCATATATGTCATCTGCTTAATTTAGACATGTTGTGTAATGCCACCTGTTTAGTTTCTATATCATATATGGGAATTATGCAGTATCGTCTCTTTTAGCCAGCCATAATATATGTGAAATATGCAATGTCATCCTATTTAACCAGGCATCATATATTTGAATGATATCTTGCCCATCCTTTTCTTCATTACATTTCCATTTGTCGACAATGTTTGTACATTAAACTACTCTTCTTGTGAATTAGCCATTTGAGTGGGTGATGGAAAGATCTGGAGTGAAAAGAAGGTCTTTAGAGCAGACAATGCTACCTATCGAAGCAGATCTCTTGCTGGGTCCCGATAGCTCCTCAGAGATGGATTCAGAGACAGATGAGCAGTCCTATTCCCCCACCGACGCATATCCTCTAACTTGGCATGGTTATACTGCTCATATCATGCATATGGTATCTTGCACTTCATAGTTTAGACATCATATACACAATATTTAACACCATGTTCTTAGTTCAGACATCATATATGTGAATGCCCTCTGCTTAGCATATAAATCACATATGTGAATTAAATCATGCGATTCTGATTACTTAGATAACATGTATGTGAATTATGTCATGTGAATCTGTTTCCTAAAGACATCATATAATTATTTCATGCCATCTTGTTTAGTTAGTCATCATATATTTGAATTATGTCATGCTATGCTATCCAGTTTAGATAGACATCATATATGTCAAGTTATGTCACACTATCCTTTTTAGTTAAACAATATACATGTCAACTATTTCATGCCCTATTTTTTCTACACTATCTATTGCATATTTCTCTCATACAATGTATGTACATTCAACTATGTTTCCCATTTATCAGCCATTTGAATTGGAGCGGGTAATGGCAGTATCTAGCGGAGTAAAAACATGGTCCTCAAATAAAATAGTGCTACCTCTTGGTGGAGATAGCACCCCGGTTGTACATGCATGAGAACCAGCCCTACCACACATAACCCAGACTCTCGCAGATTGGACCCCTACTGCAATGGACAGAGAACCAGCTTCACCCAATCTAAACCAAACCCCAGCAGTGGCAGCATATAGTAACCCAGTTCGTATTGACACAGCACCATCTCCAACACAGAGCTCGCAAACAAGAGTAGTTAGTAAGGCAGCTCCAGTGCCCAAAGTGCCAGTACTACCATGACGAACCCCAACTCCACTAGTTAGTACACTATTCCTGTGGAGGAAGCACAACCATCCATTCATAGTTTAGCATCTATTGCATTTCATGTTGTTAAATCCTCTGTGCGTATCTTCCCATCATGGAAATATTATACTGAAGATGAAGGAAAATGCCAGCTGCAGGTGTTTGTCCACGAGTTATGTGTAAGTAATGTTATTCATGGCAATTACTTTGCTTTCTCCCATACATTCTACCTCCATGATGGTTATAATACAGCAAATTTTCCCATTTTTCTCTATAGAGAAGGACCAATTTGGAAACTCAGGATGAGGTAACCTGTGCTAATACCTCTGCTATCTTTAAGAATGCTTGGTGGCAACATTGGAATTACCTGAAGAAAATGTACTTCAGTGGCAAAGAAACTCATCAAATTCCCTTATGTTCTCCTAAGACACATTTACTGGACGATGACTGGGAACGCCCTGTTCTGTATTGGTCCCAAACCAAGAATGAGGTAAGGTCTATGAGCTCATTTTTTTTATTTTTAAGTACTACATGCTGATACGTCTTTGTCGTATCTATAATTTTTGATTGTTCCATGCCAATATTCTTCAACTTTCAAATACTTTTGGAAACTTTCTATACTATTTTTGGGACTAACATATTGATCCAGTGCCCAGTGCCAGTTCCCGTTTGTTGCATGTTTTATGTTTCGTAGAAACCCAATATCAAACGGGATCCAAACGGGATAAAAACGGACGGAGAATTATTTTGGAATATTTGGGATTTTCCGGAGGAAGAATCAACGCGAAACAGTGCCCGAGGTGGCCACGAGACAGGGGGCGTGCCTGGAACCCTAGTGGGCCACCCGTAAGGCGGTTGATGCTCTTCTCTTGCCGCAAGAAAGCTAATTTTATGAGAAAAATCTGGGCGAAAGATTCACCCCAATCGGAGTAAAGGATCTCCGGATATAAAAGAAACGGTGAAGGGGCAGAATCAGGAACGCGGGAACAGAGAGAGACAGAGAGACATATCCAATCTCGAAGGGGCTCTCGCCCCTTCCAATCCATGGGAGCCAAGGACCAGAGGGGAAACCCTTCTCCCATTTACGGAGAAGGCCAAGGAAGAAGAAGAAGAAGAAGGGGGGCTCTCTCCCTCTTGCTTCCGGTGGCGCCGGAACACCGCCGGGGGCCATCATCATCACCGCGATCTTCACCAACACCTCCGCCATCTTCACCAACATCTCCATCACCTTCCCCCCTCTATCTACAGCGGTCCACTCTCTCGCAACCCGCTGTACCCTCTACTTGAACATGGTGCTTTAAGCTTCATATTATTATCCAATGATGTGTTGCCATCCTATGATGTCTGAGTAGATTTTCATTGTCCTATTGGTGGTTGATGAATTGCTATGATTGATTTAATTTGCTTATGGTTATGTTGCTGTCCTTTGGTGCCCATCATATGAGCGCGCGTGTGGATCACACCATAGGGTTAGTTGTATGTTGATAGGACTATGTATTGGAGGGCTAGAGTGACAGAAGCTTCAACCTAGCATAGAAATTGATGCATACGGGATTGAAGGGGGACCAATATATCTTAATGCTATGGTTGGTTTTACCTTAATGAACATTAGTAGTTGCGGATGCTTGCTAATAGTTCCAATCATAAGTGCATAGAATTCCAAGTCAGGGATGACATGCTAGCAGTGGCCTCTCCCACATAATACTTGCTATCGGTCTAGTAATGTAGTCATTGCTTAGGGACAATTCCGCAACTCCTGCCACCACTTTCCAACACTCGCTATATTTAATTAATTGCATCTTTATCTAAACAGCCCCTAGTTTATATTTACACGTTCTTTATTATCTTGCAAACCTATCCTATCACACCTATAAAGTACTTCTAGTTTCATACTTGTTCTAGGTAAAGCGAATGTCAAGCGTGCGCAGAGTCGTATCAGTGGCCGATAGGACTTGAGAGAGCATTTGTTCTACCTTTAGATCCTCGTTGGGTTCGACACTCTTACTTATCGAAAGAGGCTACAACTATCCCGTATACTTGCGGGTTATCAAGACCTTTTTCTGGCACCGTTGCCGGGGAGTCATAGCGTGGGGTGAATATTCTCGTGTGTGCTTGTTTGCTTTATCACTAAGTAATTTTTATTTGCTGTTCTTAGTTGTTTTCTATCTTTAGTTATGGGTAGGAAACGCAAAATACCAAAAAATTAGTTGTACCTACTGAACCAATGGTTGAAGAACCACTCAAAATCTATCACACTCCTGAAGCTTTTTACTTGGATCATCTTTGATCCCTTTGTGCTCGTGCTGAAACCCCCACTAGCTTAGTTGAGGGAAAATCTTTAGATGAGCATGCTTGTTATGTGCGACACCGTATATCTGAAAAAGGGAAACTTTTACTGGATCAAATTCATCGTTTGCAATGCTATGCTAGGAATTTATGTGAAATATATGATATTACTTGTTGTTCTGAAAACCTTAAGAAACACCTTCCCTACCAATGTGAGTTTATTGATAATGGAATCGTATCTTCGTATGCTAAGGGTGTTTATAATTACTATGATGTTCAACAAATTGAAGAATTTGTTGCTTTTAAGGGTGCCTATGAAATTGCTTCTTTGATTGAAAAGTATGGTGCTACTCTCTACAAATCTGAAAATTTTGCCATACTTGATAATTATGCTTCTAATGCCTATGTTAAACTATATATTGAGAAATTCTCCGCTGTCCAAGAAGAGACTAATATTTTGCAGGAAGCTATGGAAGAAGAAATTGATGAAACTGTGAGCTCATTGGATGAAAAAGATGATGAGGAGAGCGAAGAACAAAAGGAGGAAGAGCGGATTGATCACTCGTGCCCACGTTACAATGAGAGTAACTCTTCAAGTCATACATTGTTTAATTCCCCTTCGTGCTTACCGAAGGATGATTGCTATGATGATTGCTATGATCCTGTTGATTCTCTTGAAATATCCCTTTTTGATGATGCTTGCTATGCTTGTGGCCAAGATTCCAATATGAATTATGCTTATGGAGATGAACTTGCTATAGTTCCTTATGTTAAACATGAAATTGTTGCTATTGCACCCATGCATGATAGTCCTATTATCTTTTTGAATTCTCCAAACTACACTATATCGGAGAAGTTTGTGCTTATTAAGGATTATATTGATGGGTTGCCTTTTACTACTACACATGATGATTTTGATAGATATAATATGCATGTGCTTGCTTCTCCTACTTGCAATTATTATGAGAGAGTAACTAGATCTCCGCCTCTTTATGTTTCCAACACAATAGAATTGCAAGAAACTGCTTATACTATGCATTGGCCTTTACTGGGTGTGCATGAATTGTTCTTTTATGACATGCCGGTGCATAGGAAGAGAGTTAGACTTTGTTGTTGCATGATATATGTTACTTTGTGCTCACTACTAAATCACAAATCATTGTTAATTAAAATTGGCTTTGATATACCTTGGGATCCGGGTGGATCCATTACTTGAGCACTATATGCCTAGCTTAATGGCTTTAAAGAAAGCGCTACCAGGGAGACAACCCGGAAGTTTTAGAGAGTCATTTATTTATGTTGAGTGCTTTCATATAGTTTAAAAACAAAATAAATAAAGAGGGGAACCCAAAACTTTTCAAAAAGGAAAGTGAAAGTGAGAAAGACAGACATTGTTGAAGTGGGAGCTAGCCTTGAACTTTGTTCATGCTCACGGAAACTTTGTGAATCTTGATTACAGAAACTTTTCAACAAAACTAATATCCCTTGTACAATTCCATTGTATTATAAAAATGATTTGCTAAGGTTTGCCTTTAGGATGTTTTCAATGCTTGTTGGTTTGTACAGTGCAGGACAGAAACTTTGGCTGCAGTGCACGATTTTACATTTTTAACTGGAACGTCAAATGGTTATGATTCTTTTTGAAATGTCTTGCTGTACAACTTGTTTATTTTTCCTAATTTTGGTAGAATTTGTCGGTTACATTAAGTATGTTGTATGTTCAGATTGCTACAGACTGTTCTGTTTTTTGACAGATTCTATTTTTGATGCATAGTTTGCTTGTTTTGATGAATCTATCAATTTATATCAGTGGATTAGGCCATGGAAAAGCTATATTACAGTAGACACAATGCAAAAATAAAATATGAATTGGTTTGCAACAGTACTTAGAGTAGTGATTTGCTTTATTATACTAACGGATCTTACCGAGTTTTCTGTTGAAGTTTTGTGTGGATGAAGTGTCTAATCGAGGATGTCTCGATATGAGGAAAATGAAGAGAGGCAAGAGCTCAATCTTGGGGATTCCCAAGGAACCCCAAGTAAATATTCAAGGAGACTCAAGCGTCTATGCTTGGGGATGCCCTGGAAGGCATCCCCTCTTTCTTCAACAAGTATCGGTATTATGTTTTCGGATTCGTTTCGTTCATGCGATATGTGCAGATCTTGGAGCGTCTTTTGCATTTAGTTTTCACTTTTCTTTTATGCACCATGATGGTATGAGATAGTCCTTGGTTTATTTATAGAATGCTCATTGCACTTCACTTAAATCTTTTGAGTATGGCTTTATAGAATGCTTCATGTGCTTCACTTATATCATTTGAAGTCTGGATTGCCTGTTTCTTTTCACATGGAAACCGCCATTTGTAGAATGCTCTTTTTCTTCACTTATATTTGTTAGAGCATGGGCATATCTTTTGTAGAAAGAATTAAACTGTCTTGCTTCACTTATATGTATTTAGATAGATGACAGTAATTGGTCATTCACATGGTTAGTCATAAAATCCTACATAAAACTTGTAGATCGCTGAATATGATATGTTTGATTCCTTGCGATAGTTTTGCGATATAAAGATGGTGATATTAGAGTCATGCTAGTGGGTGGTTGTGGATTGTATAGACACTTGTGTTGAGATTTGCAAGTCCCGTAGGATGCACGTATGGTAACCGTTGTGTGACAAATTTGAAGCATGGGGTGTTTCTTTTATTATCTTCCTTATGACTGGCGGTCGGGGACGAGCGATGGTCTTTTCCTACCAATCTATCCCCCTAGGACCATGCGTAGTAGTACTTTGCTTCAAGGGCAAGTAGACTTTTGCAATAAGTATATGAGTTCTTTATGACTAATGTGAGTCCATGGATTATACGCTCTCTTACCTTTCCGCAATTTGCTAGCCTCTACGGTACCGTGCATTGCCCTTTCTCACCTCGAGAGTTGGTGCAAACTTCGCCGGTGCATCCAAACCCCGTGATATGATACGCTCTATCACACATAAGCCTCCTTATATCTTCCTCAAAACAGCCACCATACCTACCTATCATGGCATTTCCATAGCCATTCCGAGATATATTGCCATGCAACTTCCATCATCATCATATACATGACTTGAGCATTCATTGTCATATTGCTTTGCATGATCGTAAGATAGCTATCATGATGTTTTCATGGCTTGTCCGTTTTTTGATGTCATTGCTACACTAGATCATTGCACATCCTGGTACACCGCCGGAAGCATTCATATAGAGTCATATCTTTGTTCTAGTATCGAGTTGTAATATTGGGTTGTAAGTAAATAAAAGTGTGATGATCATCATTATAGAGAATTTCCCCAAAAGAAAAAAAGGAAAGGCCAAAGAAGCCTAAATAAAAAAAGGGGGCCAAAGAAGCCCACCAAAAAAGAAGA
Organism: Triticum dicoccoides; assembly: GCF_002162155.2. Lineage (NCBI taxonomy): Eukaryota > Viridiplantae > Streptophyta > Magnoliopsida > Poales > Poaceae > Triticum > Triticum dicoccoides. Next base: position 210,920,153 of record NC_041381.1, on the reverse strand, counting down.
AAAAGAAATAAAAGAAAAAAGAAAAAAAAGAAAAGGGGCAATGTTACTATCCTTTTTCCACACTTGTGCTTCAAAGTAGCACCATGTTCTTCATATAGTGAGTCTCCTATATTGTCACTTTCATATACTAGTGGAATTTTCATTATAGAACTTGGCTCGTATATTCCAACGATGGGCTTCCTCAAATGCCCTAGGTCTTCATGATCAAGCAAGTTGGATGCACACTCACTTAGTTTTCAGTTTGAGCTTGCATACACTTATAGCTCTAGTGCATCCGTTGCATGGCAATCCCTACTACTCGCATTGACATCAATTGATGGGCATCTCCATAGCCCATTGATTAGCCGCGTCGATGTGAGACTTTCTCCTTTTTTGTCTTCTCCACATAATCCCCACCATCATATACTATTACACCTATAGTGCTATATCCATGGCTTGCGCTCATGTATTGCATGAGGGTTGAAAAAGTTGAAGCACGTTAAAAAGTATGAACCAATTGCTTGGCTGAAACCGGGGTTGTGCATGATGGGAGTGCTTTGTGTGGTGAAGATGGAGGATAGCCAGACTATATGATTTTGTAGGGATGAGCTTTCTTTGGCTATGTTATTTCGATAAGACATAATTGCTTGGTTGGCATGCTTGAAGTATTTTTTTATGTCAAATGATAAACTATTGCCTTGAATCACTCGTGCCTTAATATTCATGCCATGATTAGACATATGATCAAGATTATGCTAGGTAGCATTCCACATAAAAAATTATCTTTTTTATCATTTACCTAGTCAAGGACGAGCAGGAATTAAGCTTGGGGATGCTGATACGTCTCCGTTGTATCTATAATTTTTGATTGTTCCATGCCAATATTCTTCAACTTTCATATACTTTTGGCAACTTTTTATACTATTTTTGGGACTAACATATTGATCCAGTGCCCAGTGCCAGTTCCTGTTTGTTGCATGTTTTATGTTTCACGGGAACCCAATATCAAACGGAGTCCAAACGGTACAAAAACGGATGGAGAATTATTTTGGAATATTTGGGATTTTCCGGAGGAAGAATCAACGCGAAACAGTGCCCGAGCTGGCCACAAGACAGGGGGGCGCGCCCACCCCCCTAGGCGCGCCTGGCACCCTCATGGGCCACCCGTAAGGCGGTTCACACTCTTCTTTTGCCGCAATGAAGTTAATTTTATGGGAAAAATCTGGGCGAAAGATACACCCCAATGGGAGTTACGGATCTCTGAATATAAAAGAAACGGTGAAGGGGCAGAATCAGGAACGCAGAAACAGAGAGAGACAGAGAGACAGATCCAATCTCGGAGGGGCTCTCGCCCCTCCCAAGCCATGGGAGCCAAGGACCAGAGGGGAAACCCTTCTCCCATCTAGGGAGAAGGTCAAGGAAGAAGAATAAGAAGGGGGGCTCTCTCCCCCTTGCTTCCGGTGGCGCTGGAACGCCGCCGGGGGCCATCATCATCACCGTGATCTTCACCAACACCTCCGCCATCTTCACCAACATCTCCATCACCTTCCCCCTCTATCTACAACGGTCCACTCTCCCGCAACCCGATGTACCCTCTACTCGAACATGGTGCTTTATGCTTCATATTATTATCCAATGATGTGTTTCCATCCTATGATGTCCGAGTAGATCTTCGTTGTCCTATTGGTGGTTGATGAATTGCTATGATTGATTTAATTCGCTTGTGGTTATGTTGCTGTCCTTTGGTGCCCATCATATGAGCGCACGCGTGGATCACACCATAGGGTTAGTTGTATGTTGATAGGACTATGTATTGGAGGGCTAGAGTGACAGAAGCTTCAACCTAGCATAGAAATTGATGCATACGGGACTGAAGGGGGACCAATATATCTTAATGCATGGTTGGGTTTTACCTTAATGAATGTTAGTAGTTGAGGATGCTTGCTAATAGTTCCAATCATAAGTGCATAGAATTCCAAGTCAGGGATGACATGCTAGCAGTGGCCTCTCCCACATAATACTTGCTATCGGTCTAGTAAAGTAGTCAATTGCTTAGGGACAATTCCGCAACTCCTACCACCACTTTTCCACACTCGCTATATTTAATTTATTGCATCTTTATCTAAATGGACCCTAGGTTATATTTACACGTTCTTTATTATCTTGCAAACCTATCCTATCACACCTACAAAGTACTTCTAGTTTCATACTTGTTCTAGGTAAAGCGAATGTCAAGCGTGCGTAGAGTCGTATCAGTGGCCGATAGGACTTGAGAGAGTATTTGTTCTACCTTTAGCTCCTCATTGGGTTCGACACTTGATACGTCTCCAACGTATCTATAATTTTTGATTGCTCCATGCTACTTTATCTACTGTTTTGGACTATATTGGGCTTTATTTTCCACTTTTATATTACTTTTGGGACTAACCTATGAACCGGAGGCCCAGCCCAGAATTGCTGTTTTTTTGCCTATTTCAGTGATTCGAAGAAACGGAATATCAAACGGAGTCCAAACGGAATGAAACCTTCAGGATCGTGATTTTCCAACCGAACGTGATCCAGGAGACTTGGACCCTACTCCAAGAAGTGCCAGAGGCGGTCACGAGGGTGGAGGGTGCGCCCCCTACCTTGTGGGCCCCCTAACGCTCCACCGACATACTCCTTCCTCTTATATATACCTACGTATCCCCAAACGATCAGAACATGAGCCAAAAACCTAATTCCACCGCTGCAACCTTCTGTATCCACGAGATCCCATCTTGGGGCCTATTCCGGAGCTCCGCCAGAGGCGGCATCCACCACGGAGGGCTTCTACATCATCACCATAGCCCCTCCGATGAAGTGTGAGTAGTTTACTTCAGACCTTTGGGTCCATAGCTAGTAGCTAGATGGCTTCTTCTCTCTTTTTGGATCTCAATACAATGTTCTCCCCCTCTCTCATGGAGATCTATTCGATGTAATCTTCTTTTTGTGATGTGTTTGTTGAGACCGATGAATTGTGGGTTTTTGATCCAGTATTATCTATGGAAAATATTTGATTCTCCTCTGAATTCTTTTATATATGATTGTGTTATCTTTGCAAGTCTCTTCGAATTATCCTTTTTGGTTTGGCCAACTAGATTGGTAGTTCTTGCAATGGGAGAAGTGCTTAGCTTTGGGTTCAATCTTGTGGTGTTCTTACTCAGTGACAGAAAGAGTTGCAAGGCACGTATTGTATTGTTGCCATCGAGGATAACAAGATGGGGTTTTTATCATATTGCATGAATTTATCCCTCTACATCATGTCATCTTGCTTAAGGCGTTACTCTGTTTTTAACTTAATACTCTAGATGCATGCTGGATAGCGGTCGATGAGTGGAGTAATAGTAGTAGATGCAGAATCGTTTCGATCTACTTGTTTTGGACGTGATGCCTATATACATGATCATTGCCTAGATATACTCATAACTATGCTCAATTCCGTCAATTGCTCAATAGTAATTTGTTCAGCCACGGTAAAAAATATATGCTCTTGAGAGAAGCCACTAGTGAAACCTATGGCCCCCGGGTCTATTCTCATCATATCAATCTCTATTACTTTATTTAATTGCTTTGTTTTTACTTTGCTTTTTACTTTTCACTTTGCATCTGTCTATCAAAAATATCAAAAATATTATTTATCATCTCTATCAGATCTCACTATCGTAAGTGATCGTGAAGGGATTGACAACCCCTAATCGCGTTGGTTGTGAGTTGCTATCGTTTTGTGTAGGTACGAGGGACTTGTGCGTGGTCTCCTACTGGATTGATACCTTGGTTCTCAAAAACTGAGGGAAATACTTACATTACTTTGCTGCATCATCCTCTCCTCTTCGGGGAAATCCAACGCAGTGCTCAAGAGGTAGCAAGAAGAATTTCTGGCGCCATTGCCGGAGAGGCTCACGCAAGCAAGTCAACCATACCAAGTACCCATCGCAATCTCTATCTCTCGCATTACATTATTTGCCATTTGCCCCTCGTTTTCCTCTCCCCCACTTCACCCTTGCCGTTTTATTTGCCCCCTCTTTCCCAATCTCCTCCTATCTTTCCTGGTTGCCTTTTTCCCGTTGCCTTTCTGTTTGCTTGTGTGTTAGTTTGCTTGCTTGTCATCATGACTAGTCCCTTATCCACTCCTATGTCTCCCGAGTTTGAAGTTCTTCACTTCAAGCAAAGGCAAGGAGAAAACTTAAAAGATGCTTGGTATAGAATGATGGAATCTTATCATAAATGAACCCTAGAGGTGAACTATAGAATTCTTCTTCGGAATTTTTATGTTGGGTTAAATATGACATATAGACAACTCTTGGATTGCATGGCCAAGGGAAATTTCATTGAGATTGATCCCAATATTGTGCATGAAATTATAGAGGGAATGGTGGGAACACTACCCCAAAAGGGAGGATCTCATCATACCCAGGAAGAAACCCAAGTGTTTGAGAGGATTTGCGAAGTAACAAAGATTTTACAAAAGTCTCTTGAGCCTCTTAAAAATATTAGCGGAAATCTTAACTGTATGAATGTGTTGATTACTCTTTGTAATAAACGGTTGGATTCTTTAGATCTAAAAATTTCCCAGTATGACGGGAAGAGGGAAGAAACCCCTGGATTCGAACATGACTCCGCCAAAAAACTGAAAATTAAAGATGGCAACACCTAGATCTATCCTTGCTTTTATGCCTAGCTAGGGGCGTTAAACGACAGCGCTTGTTGGGAGGCAACCCAATTTTATTTTCTGTTTTTTGTTTTTGCTTCTTTTTAGGAATAAATAATCCATCTACCTTCTGTTTGGATGTGGTTTTATGTTTTAATTAGTGTTTGTGCCAAGTAGAACCTATAGGATAACCTATGATGATAGTTGATTTGATTCTGCTGAAAAACAGAAACTTTGCACGCACGAATATAATTTTGTTAAATCAAAGGAACGTGCTTTTGCATTGATTCTTTTTGCTGCTGTTCAATAAACAAATTGTCCAGGACTTCCTATTTTGGTATAATTTTAAGAGTTCCAGAAGTTTGCGTTAGTTACAGATTGCTACAGACTGGTCTGTTTTTGACAGATTCTGTTTTTCGTGTGTTGTTTGCTTATTTTGATGAATCTATGGCTAGTAAAATAGTTTATAAACCATATAGAAGTTGGAATACAGTAGGTTTAACACCAATATAAATAAAGAATGAGCTAATTACAGTACCTTAAGTAGTTCTTTGTTTTCTTTCTCTAACGGAGCTCACGAGATTTCTGTTGAGTTTTGTGTTGTGAAGTTTTCAAGTTTTGGGTGAATTCTTTTGATGGATTATGGAACAAGGAGTGGCAAGAGCCTAAGCTTGGGGATGCCCATGGCACCCAAGATAATACAAGGACACCAAAAAGTCAAAGCTTGGGGATGTCCCGGAAGGCATCCCCTCTTTCGTCCACTTCGATCGGTAATTTACTTGGAGCTATATTTTTATTCACCACATGATATGTGTTTTGCTTGGAGCGTCTTGTATTATTTGTGTCTTTGCTTGTTAGTCTACCACAATCATCCTTTCTGTACACATATTTTGAGAGAGCCATACATGAATTGGAATTTATTAGAATACTCTATGTGCTTCACTTATATCTTTTGAGCTTGATAGTTTTACTCATAGTGCTTTACTTATATCTTTTGAGCGTGAATTTTTTTGCTCTAGTGCTTCACTTATATCTTTTAGAGAACGGTGGTGGATTTGTTTTAAAGAAACTATTGATCTCTCATGCTTCACTTAAATTATTTTGAGAGTCATTAATAGCATGGTAATTTGCTTAATGTTAATATACTTAGTGTTCAAGATATGTGAAACTTTCTTTTGAGTGAATTGAATACTAAGATAAGTTTGATGCTTGATAATTGTTTTGAGATATGGAGGTGATAATATCAAAGTCATGCTAGTTGATAATTGTGAATTTGAGAAATACTTGTGTTGAAGTTTGCAAGTCTCGTAGCATGCATGTATGGTTAAAGTTGTGTAACAAATTTGAAACATGAAGTGTACCTGGCTTGTGCATCCTTATGAGTGGCGGTCGGGGATGAGCGATGGTCTTTTCCTACCAATCTATCCCCCTAGGAGCATGTGCTTAGTACTTGAATTTTTTGATAGCTTCTAAATTTTTGCAATAAGTATATGAGTTCTTTTGACTAATGTTGAGTCCATGGTTTATACGCACTCTCACCTTTCCACCTTTGCTAGCCTCTTCGGTACCGTGCATTGCCCTTTCTCACCTTCAGAGTTGGTGCAAACTTCGCCGGTGCATCCAAACCCCGTGATATGATACGCTCTATCACACATAAACCTCCTTATATCTTCCTCAAAACAGCCACCATACCTACCTATCATGGCATTTCCATTGCCATTCCGAGATATATTGCCATGCAACTTCCATCATCATTATTATGACATACATTACTTTTGTCATATTGCCATTGCATGATCATGAAGTTAACATCGTATTTGTGGCAAAGCCACCATGCATTATTTTCCATACATGTCACTCTTGACTCATCGCACCATCCCGGTACACCGCCGGAGGCATTCATATAGAGTCATAATTTGTTCCAAGTTTCGAGTTGTAATTGTTGAGTTGTAAGAAAAATAAAAGTGTGATGATCATCATTATTAGAGCATTGTCCCAAGTGAGGAAAGGATGATGGAGACTATGATTCCCCCATAAGTCGGGATGAGACTCCGGACGAAAAAAAAGAAAAAAAGAGAGAAAAAAAAGAGCAAGGATAAAGAAAAAAAGAATGGGCCAAAAAAAGAGAAAAAAAGAAACAAAAATGAGAGAAAAAGAGAGAAGGGACAATGCTACTATCTTTGACCACACTTGTGCTTCAAAGTAGCACCAAGATCTTCATGATAGAGAGTCTCTCATTTTGTCACTTTCATATACTAGTGGGAATTTTTCATTATAGAACTTGGCTTGTATATTCCAATGATGGGCTTCCTCAAAATGCCCTAGGTCTTCGTGAGCAAGCAAGTTGGATGCACACCCACTTAGTTTCTTTTGTAGAGCTTTCATATACTTATAGCTCTAGCGCATCCGTTGCATGACAATCCCTACTCCTCATGTTGACATCAATTGATGGGCATCTCCATAGCCGCGTTGATTAGCCTCGTCAATGTGAGATCTTCTCCTTTTTTGTCTTCTCCACACAATCCCCATCATCATATTCTATTCCACCCATAGTGCTATATCCATGGCTCGCGCTCATGTATTGCGTGAAAGTTGAAAAAGTTTGAGATTATTTGAGTATGAAACAATTGCTTGGATTATCATCGGGGGTATAGAAGTTGGGAACATCTTTGTGTGACGAAAATGAAGCATAGCCTAACTATATGATTTTGTAGGGATGAACTTTCTTTTGCCATGTTATTTTGAGAAGACATGATTGCTTTGATTAGTATGCTTGAAATATTATCATTTTTGTGTCAATATGAACTTTTGTCTTAAATCTTTCAGATCTGAATATTCATATCACAAGTAAGAAGATTTATATTGAAATTATGCCAAAGTATCACTCTACATCAAAAATTCCTTTTTATCATTTACCTACTCGAGGACGAGTAGGAATTAAGCTTGGGGATGCCTGATACGTCTCCAACGTATCTATAATTTTTGATTACTCCATGCTACTTTATCTACTGTTTTGGACTATATTGGGCTTTATTTTCCACTTTTATATTACTTTTGGGACTAACCTATTAACCGGAGGCCCAGCACAGAATTGCTGTTTTTTGCCTATTTCAGTGTTTCGAAGAAATGGAATATCAAACGGAGTCCAAACGGAATGAAACCTTCTCGATCGTGATTTTCCAACCGAACGTGATCCAGGAGACTTGGACCCTACTCCAAGAAGTGCTAGAGGCGGTCATGAGGGTGGAGGGCGCCCCCCGTGGGCGCGCCCCCTACCTCGTGGGCCCCTTGACGCTCCACCGACGTACTCCTTCCTCCTATATATACCTATGTATCCCCAAACGATTAGAACAGGAGCCAAAAACCTAATTCCACCGCCGCAACCTTCTGTATCCACGAGATCCCATCTTGGGGCCTATTCCGGAGCTCCGCCGGAGGGGGCATCCACCATGGAGGGCTTCTACATCATCACCATAGCCCCTTCGATGAAGTGTGAGTAGTTTACTTCAGACCTTTGGGTCCATAGCTAGTAGCTAGATGGCTTCTTCTCTCTTTTTGGATCTCAATACAATGTTCTCCCCCTCTCTCATGGAGATCTATTCGATGTAATCTTCTATTTGCGGTGTGTTTGTTGAGACCGATGAATTGTTGGTTTATGATCCAGTATTATCTATGGAAAATATTTGATTGTCCTCTGAATTCTTTTATATATGATTGAGTTATCTTTGCAAGTCTCTTCGAATTATCCTTTTTGGTTTGGCCAACTAGATTGGTAGTTCTTGCAATGGGAGAAGTGCTTAGCTTTGGGTTCAATCTTGCGGTGTCCTTACTCAGTGACAGAAAGAGTTGCAAGGCACGTATTGTATTGTTGCCATCGAGGATAACAAGATGGGGTTTTTATCATATTGCATGAATTTATCCCTCTACATCATGTCATCTTGCTTAAGGCGTTACTCTGTTTTTAACTTAATACTCTAGATGCATGCTGGATAGCGGTCGATGAGTGGAGTAATAGTAGTAGATGCAGAATCGTTTCGATCTACTTGTTTTGGACGTGATGCCTATATACATGATCATTGCCTAGATATACTCATAACTATGCTCAATTCTGTCAATTGCTCAACAGTAATTTGTTCAGCCACCGTAAAATATCTATGCTCTTGAGAGAAGCCACTAGTGAAACCTATGGCCCCGGGTCTATTCTCATCATATCAATCTCTATTACTTTATTTACTTGCTTTGTTTTTACTTTGCCTTTTACTTTTTACTTTGCATCTATCTATCAAAAATACCAAAAATATTATTTATCGTCTCTATCAGATCTCACTATCGTAAGTGACCGTGAAGGAATTGACAACCCCTAATCGCGTTGGTTGCGAGTTGCTATCATTTTGTGTAGGTACGAGGGACTTGTGCATGGTCTCCTACTGGATTGATACCTTGGTTCTAAAAAACTGAGGGAAATACTTACGCTACTTTGCTGCATCATCCTCTCCTCTTCTGGGAAATCCAACGCAGTGCTCAAGAGGTAGCAACACTCTTACTTATCGAAAGACGCTACAGCTATCCCGTATACTTGCGGGTTATCACATGCCTGCGTCTTACTGTACTCTGTTCATGTAGAAGAAGTGCTTAAACCTGAAGAACAACTGTTCTCAATTAAGATTCCATTGCTATCGTGCATACTGCTTTGCTCTTGTATCACTGTATTTACTCATTCAAACTTATTTTTAAATTGAAGGATCCAATTGAAACTCCAATGGCACAACATGTATGTTTACGCATGTTTATTTAACAGGTTTGCTCATATAAATAGCTCTATTGATTTCAATTTCAATTATGTATACAGTTGACTTCTCATATCATGCACATTATTCGCATCACAACAGAGTCAATAGTTTTGTTGTACATGTAGACCCGTGGTACCCATATGAAATCTTCTTGTGACGTGTAGTTTCCCACGCTTTGTATTCTTTCAGTGCTGCTTTGTCTTGAACTGATATGATTTGAACCGTGTCTCTATTTTGATTTGGCAAGACAATGAAGTGACCATAGGACATAGATATATGTTTGTTTGATGCTTTTATTATGTACTACTTGGCAATAGAAGACTTGGTAGTTTAATCCTGTCCACCTTACTAATGAACTGGTTCACCGAAATGAGTTTCATATACTAGTACATGCTAAACCTGTTATGTGTCTGCTTGTTTCTTCTTTTAGAATGTTGACAAAATATTGGGGAAGACTGCCTTATTAAGGAATGGTAAAGTAAGTAATGCCGATAAGGTTCAGGATAGTGAGACATCCTTGTTTGTATCCAACAAAGCTGATAAACAACTAAGGAAAACTATCTTGAAGATAGTGAGACAACCCCAAAGTCATGTCTTGGTTTATTGTTCGAGTTACTGGCCACTACCGCTGGCACAAGCTATTCAAACTCAGTGTCTGAATCAGTTCGGTTTCTTGAGTCTCAACTACAAGCTGAAAGACATCGATTAGTTGTGCTGCGATTAGATGCAGAAGGACTGCGGAAGTCCCTAGAGCATTCAGATGCATACTTTCTGGTGCGACAGCAAGCGGTAGAGGTTTAGTGCCAAACAGAACAAAGCTAATAAGCTTGCTAAGCTTATTGCCAGCATGGTGGATACCCAGGATAACGTTTCTTGAGCTCTTCTGAAGTTGTTTCAGTTATGGACTTGTTTTTCTGTCGTGTTTATTTGCACTGCTAGGAAATTTAGACGGTAGTGTATGTAATATGTTGCTTTGTTCCCTATATTTGCACTGGTGGCGAACTTTGATGCCCAGCCTAGCGTTAGTTGATTGATTATTTATTTCCTTATTGTCTTGTTTAGTTGTTTTCTTGTAGGCACTGCAGTTCTTTTTCCACTTTTATTCTAGTGGCCACAATAACCTATTTTTATAACTAGGCCACAATAACCATGGCAACACACGGACTGTTGTAACCATGGTCCTCCTACCCTCCACGGGCTGTACGATCCATGGGCCTTTTACAGGCCGTAGGATCCATGGGCTTTCTATGGGCCATATGATCAATGGGCCTTCTACGAGCCGTATGATCCATGGGCCTTCTATGGGCCGTCTAATCTATGGGCCTTATACGGGCCGTATAATCGTTTTGCCAAACATGGGCTGTACTATTCGTGGACCAATAACGGTCCGCAAAATGGGTCGTAAATGGGCTAGAGTGGAAATCATATGTTTTATGGCTGACGATAACGGTCCGTTAATAGACTGTATTTGATGATGCTATGAAAGCGGCCCAATGGATTAACGGGCCACAAACGGGCCAACTGTAACCACAGGCTGAATTTGGCCCACAAGCAAAAAAGGCTAGTAACACGCTGTAAGTAACTGAATGCTAGAAATGAGCCCAAGAATAAATGGGCCCTGAGAAGGCCGAAAGGTAACATGGGCTAGAAATGGCCCAATGGAATAATGGGCTGCTAATGGGTATAAAGTGATACACTGTTCATTGCGGGCCGGTTTCACCATGGGCCGTTAATGGGCCAAGAGTTACAAAGGGACTCATATGGGCTGGAAGACGTCATGGGCCATACATGGGCCGGAAGTTACAATGGGCTGGAATCATATTGGACGACCCAGATGACGCTACTAGGCCTAATTCCGGTAGGCCGTAACGGGCCGTGGGTTAGCGGGATGTAAATGGGCTATATGCGAACATGCCATTAACATGCTTTCCGTGGACCGGCCCGCTACCTTTTGACCAAGTCAAACAGGCCGACCTTTTCACCGAAATGGACTGTTGGGCCGTGCCACGTGTCGACGTATCATAGGCGCCTTCCGTCCAATGAGTGGATGACATCTGTCCCAGCGGTGAGCCGACACGTGGTTCCTCCGGCCAATGAGAAATTTACACATGGAAAATCCCCATTGGTCGTGGCTGTTAGCGGGTTATCGGATCCAAAACCAGACCCAATAGCTTAACGGCGACCCGCTATGGTGGATGCCACATGTCGGTCACCCTTAACGAAAGCACTTCCATGACGCATGATTTATCGTCATAGAAGTGAACACTTTCGTGATGATAATTTTGGTGATGTCATGGAACACTTCTACGACAGCACAGGTATGACTATCTTGATTCTGTCATAAAATCGTCATGGATGTACATGCATGATAGAAAACGTGACCTAGTGTGGCAAACATGTATCATCACGGAAGTGTAATTTTTTGTAGTGAGTGTAGGAGGGGCGGTGGACGACGGTGCATTAGTAGTTTTAGTTGTTTTTAAATTATGTTTTAAGTTTTTGGTACAAACATCAATGAAATTGCCTAGTTTGGCCGAATTTGTGTTGTGTTTGGATGATTTTCGTCCGCGTTTGGTTTTCAAAAAACGGTGTCTGGGGCCACCTTGGGGTGGCAGCTAGGAAACCAGCCACCCCACGCCAAATTTATCACCGGTTCGCCCCTAGGGGGTGCTATTTCAAGCCCCTGGGGGCGAATGGTTGGAGATGCTCTTATGTTCCTTTTTCCTATGATCCACCTGTGTTGCATCCTCATGCCTTCTGAGCTTGACAGTTGGTTTTCTGGGTGCAGATGGCTGGTGCAGGTAGCCTGCTACACCCTGGTCCAACTTTACATGTATTTTAGGTAGACATTTACGACCGGCACCATATGGCGACGAACAATACCGACCGGGGTACACGATGTGCATAAGTGTCGTGGTGTGCCTAGAAGCGTCGAACATCTAAGGGATCAAAGATATGCAGATAGAACGGGTAGTCCAGCACCTCATACATCCACCAACGGCTGATGCAACTGACCATCAACAACATATGCTTGTTGAGTGAAAAGTTACTGTCGTATGATAACCATCCATTGTTGTTAATGTACTAGGTTTGTCCGAGCAGTACAACTTGAGATGAAAGATCATTATCCTATGCCTTTTATAGATCAAGTGTTAGAGAGATTGTCTAAGCATCCATTGTTGTTAATGTACATTAACAACTTGATATGGTTATTGTCGTATGATAACCATCCATTGTTAGTGTACTAGGTTTGTCCGAGCAGTACAACTTGAGATGAAAGATCATTATCCTATGCCTTTTATAGATCAAGTGTTAGAGAGATTGTCTAAGTATACACTTTTTGGTTATCTTGATGGTTGCTCTATATTTTCTCAAATGAAATGAAGAGAAAACTACTTTACTTGTCCCCGAATAAACGGGACACCGCCCACAAAAAAAGTGTTGAAAACGACGATCACCCTCCCCAAGGACATCCTAATCGTCCGAAGATAACACACCAAGAGCGGCTTAACCATGTCGGCTAAGGTAACACAATACAAGATGAGGTAGCGGCCCAACGCTAGCACAAAGTAACTGAGCAGCCCTCAAGGGCTTCCTAACCACTAGTTACCCACCGAAAGTGGTCGGAAAGTCGGACCCAGAAAAGGGGCTTTGCACCGTGGAACATGACTTGAACCATGACATGTGTCTGTGAAGCCAAGTAGGGGAAAACAGTAAAAAATTCCTAGACTATGAACCAAGAAAATGTCAAATAAAGCATCTCCATCAAGAGTTCCAATGGTACAACTTACAATGTAGTAAAGAACCAAAAAGCTCCAAAAAACTTGAGTAACAGATGAAACATAATTAGGAAAGAATAGAACATTTATAGCAGGTGCCTAGTGTGTGTAGTTTGGTCATGTTAGCCTGATGCTCGCTGGTGATATGGCGCGTGATTTTTCTCTGGGCAGAGAGGTTCGCGAATAATGCCATTCGAGGCTTCATTGGCAGGCGCGGAGCCATGTGTTAGTGCAGTGGTGCGCCCGACAGACCGGGTCCCATCGTTTGTCGTGCCCTGGTCATCCCTTGGTGTCTCAACAAGTTTCAATCATCCTTTGACAATGGTTGATTTCACTTGAGAAACATGTTGCAATCCTCAAAACTATGCTTGAACGAATCATGCAACTTACAATACATTCGTCTGTGGATTGATGGCTTGACATGGTGATCAATAATTCCAATATAATTATCTTCAACAATAAATGGAAGTTTTGATCACACATGCATGAGTGAAGGTATACTTCGCATGTTCTAGTCGATCTTGTTGTGAGAATGGCTTTGAAAGAAAGCAAGCGGATGGTTCATATTTGACACACCACATTCGGCTATGCATTATGTTTTGCACTTTCTATCTGATATTTTTAGATAAGATATTATGCTTGCATCAGTTTTCTCAACACAATTTAACCTTGGCTTTAGATTTCAGAAATCAAAAGAGTTATAACATATATATCTCATTTGAGACCAAATGCAAGCCAAGTATGAAACAAGCAAAGAAATCCAGTTAGATATAAACTTTAAGTAATATAACGGGGAACGCTTTGGCCGTAGTAATAACTCACTATCAGTCTCTCTGAATGGTACAAAGTGTTGACCGATATGCTTTGCAATAATTGTATTCCTAACAAATAAATTCCGTTCTTCATTGTTCTTTTCAAATCACTTATATGAATGTTTCTTGTTGTGATCAAATATGAAAATAGGTACATCATTTGCTAGACATACCTCTTCAAATATGTTGGGAGAGCACAATAGTTGTGTAACTTGAAAGATCATCTTTTAGATGGCTTCCCAATGCCTTGTAGTCCTCTTTTTCTTTAGTAAACTCGACACATGTATTATTTGATTTGGGTTTTTGAATAACTGAACTTCAATAATTGAATCACACCTTTTTATTTACTACTATGTGTTTCAAAATAGGCTTTCGCCCTGCTTTATAAGTAAAGGAACAAACCAGAGTACACGGCCGAATGATACAATATGGTGGGGAGGCCTTCTTACAAAGCAGATCAAAAGATAGAACATAAGCCTAGAACAAGCCTAACACCTCGCTGATGCCCAAACAGGGACCCCTGAGCTCAAAGACAACGCCCCCAAGAGGGTGATGACGTGAAGCATCGCCCCTGCCGAGTCTGTGAATAAAGGTTTTCACCGTGAGCCCTAGCACAGGTACGAGATCACAATGCCGTCTTCAAGAAGCAAGCGACACCCACGTGCGTCGCCGTTGTTAGTGCCAGAAGCATAGAGCTTTCACTCGGGCACTCACCTGCACCACCAAGGGGAGTCCCGACCACCACCTCAATGAGGGTCAAGCTTGTCCACCCTAGATCCGGGCACCGCTAGAGCAGGCTTGAGCCTCCCACCACTACATCCCTAGTAACTCACATGACCAAAATATGGAGCCATCACCGTCACCATGAAACCTACCGGAAAGCCAACTGTGAGGCCCGTCGTTCGGGCATCCAAGCCCCTAGGCACCACCGACCATCCACGTCACAAGCACCCAACGACAATAGTAAGAGTGAAAGGGACCACCTTTCACTCCTAGCCCGACATCAGCCGCTGGGTTTGGGTCGAAACCTCCAAAGTAGGAAGCACCCACGCCTGTGTCCCCATCTGATCTTGGTGGACCGAGGGGGAGATAACTCAATGACTACCGACGGCCACCGCTGAGCAAACTCGAATGCCACCATGCCTATGGTCATTGGCGTCGATCTGTACGACGACACAGCGATGCCCGAAGAGCAAACCTCGGACCGACACCACCACTACGCAACAAGGAAGAAGAGCACTAACACAAAAGCTTGCACCCGTGCGGACTAGGTCGGCCCCTGACAACCCACAAGTATAGGGGAGTGTCGGATTTTGGGTTCCGACAGACCCTTGAGGTTCGAACACTGGGGTGCGCACGGAGATTTCGCCCTCTACCTACCTACTATTCGCCGACTCGCTGGGATCTAAACTACGAAAGGAACAACACAAGAGACACAGAGTTTATACTGGTTCGGGCCACCATTGTGGTGTAATACCCTACTCCAGTGTGTGGTGTGGTGTATTGCCTCTTGGGCTGATGATGAACAATACAAGGAAGAACAGTCTCGCGAGGGTCTGTTCTTGGCTGGTGCGATGAACTGCTAGGAGGAGTTCAGTCGCTCTCTCTACTGGTTTCTTGGTGAGGATTCTCGATGCAGGTGCAGATGCAGATGCGGATGCAGATGCCTCTACCCTGGGGGTGGCTAGTCCTATTTATAGGCAAAGGCCCTGGACCTCTTCCCAAATATTGAGCGGGAAGGGCGCCAACAATTGGCCATTTTGAAGGGGAACATCTGGTACACTTATCCTGACTAAAGTTGGTCCTCGCCTGTCAAAGGCTCTGGTGGTGATGCCTGCTTGGGCTCCACAATGACTTCCTTCCTGCCGTTGGGCTGGTCTTGATCTTGTTGCATCGAAATGGATGCCTTTGCTTGATGCTCTCGCCTGCGCTTGCTCCCTTTGCACCAAAGAGGAAAGGACGACACTGCGCGGGCTGGCGCCCGATTGGCGCCCTTGGTCGTCATGGCTTGCGCCATGGGCACCTTGCAAGGTACCCCGCCTTGAACTCTCCTCCTCCTCGTGAGCCAGCCTGATGAGGCCGTGCTTGAGGAAGCTCCTTGTCTTCCGGCCCACGAGGCTTGGCCCCTCGTGAGGGTCTTGAGCTTGTGTTGATGAAGATGGGCCGTGCTAGGCCCCCCTTTGAGCCACGCCGCAGGCCGCAGGCAGGCAAGTCTAGGGACCCCCGTTCCCAGAACGCCGACAGTAGCCCCCGGGCCCAAGGCGCGCCCGGACTTGGCCGAGCAGAGAGGCGAAAGGGCAAGTGCGAAGCACCGCGGGCCCTAACAGCCTGTGGCCTTGGGCGCCGCGTGGCGGTTGATTGGACGTGGGCGTCTCCACTTCACCATGACGCCTCGGCAACTGCACGAATTGACAAGTCCCTGCATGCAAAGCAGGTAATGATTACGTGCAATCATGGAGGTCGGTGGTTGGCCTCCTCTGGCTTTAAGTACGACACGGAGCGTGCCCTTCCAGTCTATCTCTTCTTGCTTATCCTTCTTCCCGGTCCTTGCTCCATCTCGCTGCAACGGCTCCGATCCGCCGGTTCTCTGCGGCAGAGAAGGGAAAGGCTTCCCGAGAGGATCCTGACCCGCTTCCGCCGAAGAAACGGCTAGCCCTCTGCCATCGGGGTGAGGGCGCCCGCCAGGTAGTGTTGGGGCCCTGGTGTGAGCGGCCACCACCAGGGTTCTCGCTTCCCTTGTACGCCCACATTGAGGGCTTTGAAGGAGTTGATGCCGAACGCCAGGGGCGGCGCCGCCGCCGGCGCCGGCGGGTCATGAAGGTGTGCGTCTTTCCCCCTGGAGTCCACACCGAGGGCTCCTCCCGAGAGTTCGTGCTTTATGCCGCCATGCCTCCTCAGTCTTGGATTCACCTTCCTCCTTTCTTCGCCTCCGTCATCTCGCAGGGGAAACTCCTGGGGCTCTGGCTGCAGCACGCCGGCTGTACCACCCTCGCGACCGGGGCAGAGGTCGCGGTCGTTGCCCCGGGCGAGGTCTTCATGACTCGAGGCTGGGGCGAGATCGCCCGGGTCTGCAGGACAAGGGGCACCCTCGCGATTCACCTGGAGTACGAAGGTGCTTCGGTGATCTCCTTAAAGGTCTTCGATGCGGAGGGTCGCCGGCTGGAGTGCTGCCCCGGGAGAGGTGGTCAGGGCCCCGCTACGGCGAGGCTGAGGCCAGCTAACCGTTCCCTTGGCAGCTCCTCGGGCGATGGAGGCGCCAGAGGATGCAGCGACTCCGTCGAGCTCTTCGCGACTCCGGAGACTTGTGACGACAGCTACGAGCCCCCGAGCCTGCGCCGCTCCTGGAGTAGGGTGGGCTCGTCAGGCCATCGCCGCCTCTCATCTGGATGGGGTTGGCGCCGGTGCCTGGCGGCCCACTATTGATGATGGTGTCTGCCGTGATGGTTCCTGTAGTTAGGACTCCTTCGGATACGCATCTTTTGTTCCTGCGAGGAGCCAAGAATGTACCCCCGTGGGGGCTTGTAAGGTGTCTGTAGCTCCGTTTGTCAATATGATCCTCATCGTGAAGCAGTGCGAGATGCTTATTCCGTCTTAGCTTAGTTTCTTCCTTTCGGACCTCATGAGGGCTCGGCGCTCTGCGCTGATAGGTCCCGGTCCCAAGGCGGCTTCAGCCGTCGCTGGTATGCCAGGTTGCGATGTCGTGGTCAAGGCCAGGAGGTGAGCGGCCCAGTGTCCAGTAAGAGCCCCTGAGTCGCGATGCTCAGGAGGTCCCCTTTATCGCTCAAGCAGCCATCGTTCAGTGAGAAAGGAATGTGGCGCTGCTAACACGGGATTGCATTGGATGTGGTGACGGTGCTGCGATAGCTAGTGTTTCCGGAGAGTGACTTATCTCGAGGGTCAGGAAACGCTTCCTGGTGCGGCGCTAGGTCCGTGCCTTGGCCAGCGAGGGGTTGCTTGGTGAGGTCCTCGCGTGCCTCTCCCCTCTAGTCTTCGCTCCCCTTTCTGCTCTACGTCCTCGGGTGCCGGCCCTCGAGCGAGTCTCAGTCGTTGCTGGTATGCCAAGTCGCGATGCCGTGGTCAAGGCCAGAGGGTGAGGGATGGAGAGCCAGTAGGAGCCCTGAGTCGTGATGCTCAGGTACCCCCCCTTTAACGTGCAAGCGGTTTGCGCGGACGAGAGTGAAGAAGACACCGTGAAGGCCTCTCCTGACGCTGCTCCTTGAAGAGATCATGCATGCCTACCACAAAAAGAGCAAAAGTCCACTATGACAAGCGGCGGTCAGCCGTTAGTTGCTTTGGAGAGGCGACGAGGCACGAAAGGCCTGGCGAGGTGTATTGGGGCACCCGTGAGCCAGCGCGGGACTCACGGGGCCCTACCCCAAGGCGGGTTGCGCCTGGCACTGGGCCTTATCTTGGGATGTGTTCCTGCAAATTTGGTTAGATGCCGAAACTCTATGTCCTCGGGTCCCGGCCCTCGAGCTGGTCTCAGCCGTCGCTGGTATGCCAGGTCGTGATGCTGTGGACAAGGCCAGAGGGTGAGGGCTGGAGGGCCGGTAGGAGCCCTGAGTCACGATGCTCAGGTACCCCCCCTTTAACGCGCAAGCTTC
Source organism: Triticum dicoccoides (assembly GCF_002162155.2). Taxonomy (NCBI): domain Eukaryota; kingdom Viridiplantae; phylum Streptophyta; class Magnoliopsida; order Poales; family Poaceae; genus Triticum; species Triticum dicoccoides. Next base: position 210,901,520 of record NC_041381.1, on the reverse strand, counting down.
CGACATCCAAGAGGAAAAGGTGCCGCGGACAGGCACCAAATAACAAGCATGATGGGTCGAAAGCATGGCCCTAAGATAAACGCAAGAGGGGTACACACCACTGGGTCTGACCCGAGCGACTTGGGTATAATGCAGCCTGAGCGGCGCCCCCAACAAAGTAAGCTAAGAACACGAGCAAAAGGGATACATGCCGCAGGGACGGACCCACGCGGCCTGGGAATGATGCAGCCCTGAGGGCGCTCCCAGCTGGGAATGAAAATTGAAAGATGTCACCTGATGATGTTGAGGATGAAGGGGTGTTGGTGTAGCAGACTCGATGGGCTGCAGGAGCCAATCCTCATGAGCCCCCAGGCCCTGGGGCCTCAGGAGGCTCCGGAGGCGCTGGTGGCTCCTCGCGGACCATCTCCATCTCCGCCAGGGCTGCAGAACGCCTGACCTCTTGAGCCTCCAGGATGCCCCTCATGAGGCGCTGGTATGTGGCAGCCGCGTTCGGCAAGCCATAAGGCATGCGAATGTAGCTGTGGGGTGGACCTTCGCAGCGCCCCACTTGCGAGGGCTAGAGGCGCTCCTGAGAGGCAGCTCGGTTGAGCCCTGGTATGTCAATGCAGACGTGCAGCCCACCATCCTCGCCTGGATGGGGGGCCACAGCGGGTAAGCGGCGGCTGCCTCTCATGATTCTTGACTCCTGTAGCTCCTGAATGGCCTTGCTGACGAACTCCTGAGGGTTTGGCCCTCCTTGCCTAGCTCCTTCTTGAGGGAAACATGCTTCGAAACATGCCTCCAAGTGGTGCCCAAGGGCCTCCCTCGTGACCCTGGCGAGGTCGGCGGCCCTCCAGGGGAGAGCCCCTGAGCCCTGCCTGAGGAGGGCGTCGGTCGCGCTTCCCTATGTGATGGAAGGAGGTTCCCCCTGAGCAGGCGCGGGCGCTGAGGGGCCTACCTCCTGAGGGGCTGGGTTGGATGATGTCTTCTTCTTCTTGGGGGCAATCTCGGGAAGCCTCCTGCTTCCGCGATCCGGGTCTTCCAGTGATGCAGCCTGAAAGGCTCATTCTAGGGAGCACACCGTGTCTTTCTCTTCGCAGGGCACCGTGATGACTCCGCCACTTCCTGGCAGTTACGGCCATGAACTTGGCCAGCGCTGGGTACCCGAGGATGGCGTTGTATGGCAGGCGAATGTGGGCGACGTCGAAGTTGATGAGCTCGGTGCTGTAGTTGTCGCGCGCCCTGAAGGTGACAGGGAGGCGGACCTGCCCAATCGGGACCGTGGAGCCGCCGGTGACTCCGGAGAAAGGCTTGGTTGGCTGAAGCTGATTGTAGGGCACTTGGAGATTGTTAAATGTTTCCACGGACAGGACGTTGAGCCCTGCCCCGCCATCGATGAGGGTCCTGGTGGCTAGCACGTTGCTGATGATTGGGGAACAAAGCATCGGGAGGACTCCGGCTGTGGCCGCGCACTTGAGCTGATCCGCTGAGATGAATGTGATGGTGCACGCTGACCACCTGAGAGGCCGCGTGGCCTCGAGCTTGGGGAGGAATGCATTTACTTCGCGGGCGAACTGCTTGAAGATGCGTTGAGAGGCTGGGGCTTGAGCTCCGCCCAGGATGCAGGCGATCGCACGTGGCTCCTGGAAGCCCCCAGCCCCCTTGTCCTGATGACGGTCCTCATTTCTCCTTGGCTGCGGCGGCAGTGGAGGGAGGCCTGTGTTGCCTTGCGGGCGATCCTCGCGAGGTTGATCCCTCCAGTCTCCCTCGCGAGGCAGGTCCTGCCAGCGATCCTCGCGAGGTTGGTCGCGCCACCCTTGGCGAGGGCCGCGGTCTTCCCAGCGTCCTGTGTTCCTTCCTCCTCCTTGACCGTAGCCCCGGTCGCTGCGGTCGGGACGTGGGCCGATCCTTCCTTCATGCACGGCTCGGAGTTCTTGGCATTCATTGGTGTTGTGGGTGTGGAGGTCGTGGTACACGCAGTACCAACTGCCCTTGGAAGATTCGGGTCGTTTTCTGCCCCGCTTGGTGTCTGGTTCTACTGCGAGCACGGCAGCCCCCTTGCACTTCACATCCTTGGCCTTGGGTTTCTTCTCTTCTGGGTCTGCGGCAGGCGGCTCGAGGAGGGAGAGACGCCCTTCCTCAGCCCTGGCGCACTTGGTCGCCAAGTTGAACAGCTCCAAGGAAGTGCACAGGTCTTCATGCATCACCAGCTCCTCCTTCAACTTGACGTCGCGCATGCCGTCGGAGAAGGCTGAAATGATGGCCTCCTCGGTCACCTTGGGAATCTTGAGGTGTGCGCTATTGAAGCGCTGGATGTACTTCTACAGGGTTCCCCTGGTTGCTGCTTGATACGGCGCATGTCGCTTATGGCGGGTGGCCGGTCGCAAGTACCCTGGAAGTTGGCGATGAAGCGGGTGCGCATCTCGTCCCAGGAGGAGATCGTGCCTGGGGCCAGGTTCAAGAGCCAGGTGCGGGCCCCGTACTTGAGCGCCATGGGAAACCAGTTCGCCATGACCTTCTCGTCTCCATTGGCAGCTTCGATGCCCAGCTCGTAGAGCTGGAGCAACTCTGCTAGGTCAGCCGTACCGTCGTAGCGAGGAGGTAGGTCTGGCTTGAACTTGCCGGGCCACGCGACGCTGCGCAGCTCAGTGGTGAATGTGCGGCAGCCCGCTGTGGCCACGGGAGGCCTTGGGTGACGAAGAGCTTGGTCCTGCGGGTCCCCGTGCGCTGCAGCTGGGAGGAGCGGGGGGTCTTGACGTGCTGGAGCAGTAAGCGCTCGGGCAGCCTCTCGCGAGCGAGGGACTTCATGGCAGCCCTGCTCTTGCCGCGCTGGCGCCTAACGGAGCGGGTTCCGCCCAGGGGCCGCGCGCCTTGGGGCCAGGGCGCCTTCTTGAGGGGGAGGCGGCTGAGGCGCCCTCGGAGCTTCGTCGCCTGCGCAGCGCGGGGTGCGGTGCAGCGGAATGAACGGCGCAGGAGAGCCCCCTGCGGCACGGACGAGCTCGGCGATGCGGTCGAGCCATTCTTCATAGACATCGCCGACAAGACGGTAGCGCAGGAGCTCGTTTGCCCCGATGAGCATAGCCCGAGCCTCCATGGGTGCGTGGAACGCGCGAGATGAAGAACCAGCTGGGGTGAGCGAGGGTGTAGCAGTGCGACCGTCTTGCCTCACGGAGGGATGCTGGGAAGATGCTTGCTGCTCGTTCCCCGCCGGGCCGGTGGCGGCAATGACGGCAGATGACGGGGAACGACGAGGGCGCCCGCCGACGGGAGCCGTCTGGGCGACGCGGGAAGCGAGGGCGGCTCGGCGCTCGGCGCGAGCCAATGAGCGTCAGACATGGATGCGGTGGTCGGAGAAGAACAGGGCGACGAAAGACGAATTCCGGTGCACCCCTACCTGGCGCGCCAAATGTCCGATTTCGGGTTCCGGCAGACCCTTGAGGTCGAACACTGGGGTGCGCGCAGAGATTTCGCCCTCTACCTACCTGCTATTCGCCGACTTGCTGGGATCTAAACTACGAAAGGAACAACACAAGAGACACAGAGTTTATACTGGTTCGGGCCACCATTGTGGTGTAATACCCTACTCCAGTGTGTGGTGTGGTGGATTGCCTCTTGGGCTGATGATGAACAATACAAGGAAGAACAGCCTCGCGAGGATCTGTTCTTGGCTGGTGCGATGAACTGCTAGGAGGAGTTCAGTCGCTCTCTGTACCGGTTTCTTGGTGAGGATTCTCGATGCAGGTGCAGATGCAGATGCAGATGCAGATGCCTCTACCCTGGGGGTGGCTAGTCCTATTTATAGGCAAAGGCCCTGGGCCTCTTCCCAAATATTGAGCGGGAAGGGAGCCAACAATTGGCCATTTTAAAGGGGAACATCTGGTACACTTATCCTGACTAAAGTTGGTCCTCGCCTGTCAAAGGCTCTGGTGGTGACGCCTGCTTGGGCTCCACAATGACTTCCTGCTGTTGGGCTGGTCTTGGTCTTGTTGCACCCAAATGGATGCCTTTGCTTGATGCTCTCGCATGCGCTTGCTCCCTTTCCACCAAAGAGGAAAGGAGGACACTACGCGGGCTGGCGCCCGACTGGCGCCCTTGGTCGTCATGGCTTGCGCCATGGGCACCTCACGAGGTACCCCGCCTTGAACTCTCCTCCTCCTCGTGAGCCAGCCTAATGAGGCCGTGCCTGAGGAAGCTCCTTGTCGTCCGGCCCACGAGGCTTGGCCCCTCGCGAGGGTCTTGAGCTTGTGTTGATGAAGATGGGCCGTGCTGGGCCCCCCTTTGAGCCACGTCGCAGGCCGCAGGCAGGCAAGTCTGGGGACCCCCGTTCCCAGAACGCCGACAGGGAGCTTTTTCGGTAAATAAGAGTGTCAAACCCAACGAGGATCTAAAGGTAGGATTTATATTCCCTTCAAGTTCTATCGACCATCGATACAACTCTACGCACACTTAACGTTCTCTTTACCTAGAACAAGTATGAAACTATTTTGTAGTTGTGAAGCTAGAACTACTTTGCAAGAATAAAACTAGGAGTACTTTATGAGATAATCATAGTTAGTTGTTTAGTAGAAAGATTTTTATAACACGAGAGAATGATTTTTCCATAGGCAAACAATAACTAGACCGGTAATCATTATTGAAATTTTATATGAGGGAGAGGCATGAGCTAACATACTTTCCGTACTTGGATCATATGCACTTATGATTGGAACTCTAGCAAGCATTCGCAACTACCAAAGATCATTAAGGTAAAACCCAACCATAGCATTAAGTATCAAGTACTCTTTACTCCCATACGCAACAACCCCCTTGGGTATAAGCTTCTGTCACTATCGCCACCCACCATAAGCGAATCATGAACGTATTGCAACACCCTACAATAGGAATCCCTTAAACTTGCATGACATAGAGGGCATGATGACCCACAAGTATAGGGATCTATTATAGTCCTTTCGATAAGTAAGAGTGTCAAACCCAACAAGGAGCAGAAGGAAATGACAAGCGGTTTTCACCAAGGTATTTTCTGCAAGCACTGAAATTATCGGTAATAGATAGTTTCATGATAAGATAATTTGTAACATTTAACATGTAACAAGTGTAACAAAGGTGCAGCAAGGTGGCCCAATCCTTTTTATAGCAAAGGACAAGCCTGGAGAAACTCTTATATAAAGCAAAGCGCTCTTGAGGACACATGGGAATTATTGTCATGTTAGTTTTCATCATGCTCATATGATTCACGTTCGCTCCTTAGATAATTTGATATGTGGGTGGACTGGTGTTTGGGTGTTGAGCTTACTTGGAAAAGCCTCCCACTTATGATTAACCCCTGTTGCAAGCATCCGCAACTACGAGAGAAGAATTAAGATAAATCTAACCATAGCATGAAACATATGGATCCAAATCGGCCCCTTGCGAAGCAACGGATAAACTAGGGTTTAAGCTTTTGTCACTCTAGCAACCCATCATCTACTTATTACTTCCCAATGCCTTCCCCTAGGCCCAAATAATGGTGAAGTGTCATGTAGTCGACGTTCACATAACACCACTAGAGGAAAGACAACATACATCTCATCAAAATATCGAAGGAATACCAAATTCACATGATTACTTATAACAAGACTTCTCCCATGCCCTCAGGAACAAAAGTAACTACTCACAAAGCATGTTAATGTTCATAATTAGAGGGGTATTTAATATCATTAAGGATCTGAATATATGATCTTTCACCAAATAAACCAACTAGCATCAACTACAAGGAGTAATCAACACTACAAGCAACCCACAGGTACCAATCTGAGGTTCTGAGGCAAAGATTGAATACAAGCGATGAACTAGGGTTTGAGAGGAGATGGTGCTGGTGAAGACATTGATAGAGATTGCCCCTCTCTCGATAAGAGGATCATTGGTAATGACAATGGATTCGATTTCCCCCTTCTGGAGGGAAGTTTCCCTGGAAGAATCGCTCTACCGGAGCTCTAGATTGCTCCTGCCCAGGTTCCGCCTCAAGACAGCGGCGCTTCATCCCGAAAGTTGTCTTCTGATTTGTTTTTCTAGGTCAAAAGACTCCATATAGCAGAAGATGGGCACCGGAAACTTGCTAGGGGGCCCACAAGCCCTAGGGGCGTGCCCAGGGGGTAGGGCGCGCCCCCAGGATTGTGGCCACCTGGTGGGTCCCCTCTGGTAGTTTCTTCTCCCAATAAATTTTATATATTCCAAAACAATTCTCCGCAAATTTTTAGGACTTCTGGAGTTGTGCAAAATAGGTATCTCAGATTTCCTCCTTCCGATCCAGAATTCCAACTGCCGGCATTCTCCCTCTTCATGTAAATCTTGTAAAATAAGAGAGAAGATATAAGTATTGTACCATAATGTGAAATAACAGTCCATAATGCAATAAATATGTATATAAAAACATGATGCAAAATGGACGTATCAACTACCCCAAACTTAGACCTCGCTTGTCCTCAAGCGAAAGTCAAGATCGATAATCCTATCCACATGTTTACAGATAGAGGTGTTGATAAAATAAAATACGGACATGAGGACATCATGATCATCTTTAGAACAACAACATATTGTCATATAACTCCATATGCTAAAGTGACAATTCGTTCACAAAGTAAAGCATCAGTCAAAAAGTTTATTGAAAACCAACAAACTATGATCTCGGTCATTGAAGCAATCGCAATTTTTCATAACATCAGAAAGATTCACTATAAGAGCTTGTCTAGAAAATCCACATACTCAATCATCTTTTAGTATTTCATAATTGCTAACACACACATGATATTTATGAGATCAAAGCTTCCATTGGACACAGAGAAAGATAGGGGCTTACAATTTTGCCTCCCAACGGTTTACCTCAAGGGTAATGTCAACAATAATAACTCATGATCACCTACATACGAGTGGGTATATGTGCCTAGATGTTTCCCCAACACATGACACTTGCCAAAAGAAAAAGGCGAAATATATGGAATGGTGAGGATCACCATGACTCTCGCATAAAGGTAGGTACTAAAAAGGTGTAACATCCCAAATTTTCAATTTGGAACGTTATACACTAGATCATCAATGCATATCATATTTTGTTTGCTTTTGGTTTGAACCTAGAAATTCTACGCAACTCAAGGACCCTCGAAGAGAATTGGGGATTTCGTTATTTTCATATTTGAGTTTTCTCGAATTTTGAAAATAGGATCATTTGATTTTATTTATTTTATCTTCAATTATTTCAATTATAAATATATGAGAGAGGGATAAAATGAATTTCCCAAAATAAAGAAATATTGAGGATTTAATAAAAAAAATCAAATAAGTTTTATTTTGGTGTTTTTGCTATTTTATTTGAATTTAGGAAAAATTGCACGTTTTCAAAATTGCATTTTTAGGGCCAAGAAAATGTTCATTTTGTTCTAAATATTTTATTTAGACGGTGAAAATTTGTTTTTGGAATTTTTTAGATTTTTATTTATTTTTCTAAGATTTTTCTTAGTTCAGTGGAATTGTTTAAAAAAAAGTCCCGTGCCCGACTGGGCCGAAGGCCCAGCAAGGCCAGGCCGGCCCGCGCCGCCGCCGCCGCCTTCCCCGCGCCGTGCCGCCGCCGGACAGGAGTCCGAGCCGAACTCCTCTGCCCTGCCGCCTTGCCCCGTCCCACAAGCAGGTCCCCCTCTTAAATACCCCGCTGCCACCACCCTACCCCGCCACCCACCCCCCGCAGCAGCAGCAGCCGCCGCCGCCAGGAG
>NC_041381.1:210885060-210893215 GCF_002162155.2 Triticum dicoccoides | reverse complement strand
TCTTCCGCTGCCGCCCCGCCAGCCCCGCCACCCGCCCTGCCCCGCCAGAGCCCCGCCGAAGCCGAGCCCGAGGTAACCGTCGTCGCCGGAGCCGAGTTCGTTTTTTTTAAAACCCGATCCGGTTTTTTAGAAACCCTAGATTCGTTTTTTTATAAATCGGTTTTTCCGGTTTATTTATTTAGCGAGAGTTCACCCGTTCATTCGTTTTAACGATGAATACACTGTTTAGTTTCAGTTAACGAATGTTCGTTCGTTAATATGTTCGTCAGTTTTTTTTTTCTCGGATTTTCCGTGATTATTTCTGATCGCGATTTCTGATCCGATTTTTGTCCTAGTATAACTTTTCGCTCGTTTATCGGAATCAGGCGATTCAAGCGCCTAGAGTTTCATTTCCAAACCCTCTTTCTGTTTAATCAACTCAAACAAGTTTTTGCTTCTATAAAATTTGACGTATGTTCAGATTAGTAAAAGAAGCTTGTTTCTTTCGCCATTTGACTTTCGTTGCTTCATTTGATTTGATTCTTTTTGCAAACCGGAGTTCTTAAGTTGAACTTTCTGGTTAGATGTTTTATTTTAGTTTTACCTGTGCATTAGATGAGTACTTATTGTATGTTTGTTTGTTTGCGATAGAGTACCCGGAGTGCGCCGCTTGCTACTTTGAATCTCTAGGTTTCATGGATCATCAGCAAGGCAAGTAACACTTTGATCATACCTATTAACTACCCAGTTTTATTGCATTAGATCAATCCTCAAACAATTGCATGATTAGGATCTATTTTAACATGTGGGTTTTGGGAAGTACATGAGGTAGAACCTATTACCTGTTTTATTATCAAACCCTTGGGAGTTACTTCTACGTTTTCTTATTATGCCATGCTATGCTAGTAGACGTGGATTGGGTGAGTGTATCCATGACAGATGTGAGAGTGTTAATTAATGGTTTATTTAAGGTGGCAACTTAAACACACATCTTGGTGGATTGAGGCACCTGGGTATTCCAGCGATTGCCTGTTTTTCTTTATGGACCGTCACCCAGACTCAAAGGGATCATGAGATTATTCATGCTAGTAAGTTCCGTCTGCAGCCACAAGCTACTATGGGCTGTAGCATAGTTGACTAAGTCGTGCGAACTCTTACAGTGGTAGACTAGCAGATGTAGGGGATGTAGGTTGGTACTATCTACCCGATCGTAAGGTGCTAGCGCTTCTGAAAGACTATGTCTCGGTCATCCATTTCTCAAACATCATGTAGTGCAAGAATCCCAAAGGAGGAGATCGAGTATTGTGGGGAAAAGTGTGCAAACCTCTACAGAGTGTATAAACTAATCATGGTTAGCCGTGTCCCCGATTACGGACATCTTGAGTATCTAGTACTTGGATTATCATGTGAATCTCATCATGTTACTTTAATTAATATTGTTGGGTTTTAATGATGATGTTTAATTGGGATTGAGAATATTGTCAACCATTCTCAAGGTTTAACAACCACCATGATAGTTAAATAAAATTTATTCGTTTGCAGTAGGGAAAAAATGGCTTTATGCAAAACTGTAACCATAGAGCTTACCACCAGCCATATATGCATGTAGTATAGCTTTATTCTTTCATTACTCTCTATGTTTTACATTGCCAGCATATTCCATGTGCTGACCCGTTTTCGGGCTGCAACGTTCATGTTGCAGACTTTTCAGACGAGTAAGGTGCCTATTAGGTCGTGGTTCTATACTCAGTGATGTCGTTGGAGTTGATGGACTCACTTATCTTCCAAGCCTTCTGCTGTTATCGTTATTAGATGGCCTTAAGCCATATTTATTGTAATAAGTTCTCTTTTGAGACATTCGATGTAATAAGTGTGTGACTGCTACTCTGCTATAAATCCTTCAAGTACTGTGCGTGTCAGCATTACTGATCCAGGGATGACACTAAAGAACAGAGATCAGACTGTTTGAGGTCTGGTCGCTACAAGATGGTATCAGAGCACACGTTGACTGTAGGACACGACCACTAAGCTAAAGCCCTAGTTCACTACTCACTCTTCTCATTTTTGACTCCTCATCTTTTCTATTCTTTTAGGATGGCAGATGCAAGGAACAAGTTCACGCAACCGGATGAAGATACACCCTTTGGACGCCACTTGAAGGAAGTCACTAGATACCTGAACATCGGAGTACCAAGCTTCACCGAGACCTACAACGCCACTTTACCTGAAGAGGAGCGCTGGATGATTCAAGTTCAAGTTCCAGGAAGGACGTTCATGCCCGTCACTGAGCCCATAGAGTTTTCCTTTGATGCACCAACCTGCAGTCTAGGAAAGAGCATGGGAGCTCACATCACCATGGGACGCATTGGAGAAGTTTACCACAAGGATCTCAAGGATACTATCTACCAGATTTGTGGGCGCCGAGATGATCAATAGGAGATGATCAGCACCAGAAAGGATAGATCAATTGCAGCTTTCATCCAGGAGTTAAACCAGCACATTCGACACCAGGAGAACCAGATGTGCGCAGGCATGATAGACCTAAAGAAAGCCATGACCAAGATCACGGAGCTGGAGGAAGAACTTAAGTCTACACGCGATGGATATGAGGAGGAAATAGCAACACTAGTAGAGAAGAACGATGATCTGAAGAAGAAGCTGAAAGTATTCATGGGATTTCCCGTGACTCGAGGAGAAGACGAAGATTGCACCTGTCCAGAGAACTACATCATCATTGACGACACCGACTCGGACCCAGATGATAGCGATGATGACTATGTTGATGAAGCTAGAGCAGATATCATGGAATCTTCACCGGAGCAGTTTTTCTAGTCGACCTCCATAACAGTAGTAGTATTCCCCCATGTATCTAGTATAGTCCGAGCACTTTGTAATGATAGTTAGACCGTTGTATGCCCTTGTTTGATTGAATGAAGTGATTTTGTTTGCATTTTTCTCATGTGCATATGGGTAGTGTTTTCTCCCTAGACCTCGTTCTATTCTATATTCTCATCTCTTCTAAACCCTCAGATGCCTCCGAGACGTGACAATGGATTTGCTTTCCCACCGGAGCTCACTCAGTTGATCCAGCAACAGAATGCCTTGATGCAGTTGCTAGTGTAGAATTAGAATCAGGGGAACAACAACAACAACAACCCACCACCGCCACCACCTGCTGATCACTTAACCCGTTTTCTTAGGCTGAATCCGCAGGTGTTCTCTAGTAGCACCGAGCTGATTGTTGCAGATGATTGGCTCCGCAAGATAGCAAGGGAGTTGACCACTGTAGGATGCACAGATGCGGAGAGGGTGCATTTTGCCGCACATCAGCTTGAAGGACCCGCAGCATCATGGTGGGAGAATTTCACAGCCACTTATCCTATCGAGACGGTCACATGGGATCAGTTTCAGCAGGCTTTCCATACTGCCCATGTTTCAGCAGGAGATGTGGCCATGAAGAAGCGTGAGTTTCGCAACTTGCGCCAAGGAGGACAGACAATTGGCCAGTATGTGGATGACTTTAGTAAACTAGCACGTTATGCCCCAGATGACGTTGCTACGGATGCAGCTAAGCAGGAGAAGTTTCTAGAAGGGTTGAATGATGAGCTAAGCATGCAGTTGATGGTAGCAACTTTCAGCAACTACCAGGAGTTGGTAGACTATGCTCTTATGATTGAAGGGAAGCAGCAGCAGATTGAGAACCGCAAGAGGAAGTATGGACAAGGGAAGTACAATTCTGGAGCTCAACAGAAGCCACATTTTACCCCAAAATTGGGAGGACATTTCCAGCATACCCATGGAGGAGGTAGCATGCATAATCATAATGGCTCCAAGAATGGTAACGGGAATGGAGGAAGCAACGGCCAGAACCGCACCCACCCGTCAACACCAGCCAAGAAAGATCTGAGCCAAGTCATTTGCTATAAGTGTCAGAAGAACGGACATTATGCCAATGAATGTCCTGAAGCCCAGAATGGAAATGGCAATGGAAACTCAGGGAAGAAGCCAAACCCTTTCGATAGGGGACAGGTGAACCACGTTAACATGGAGGAGGTTGAAGCTTAGCCAGATGCAGTAATAGGTAAGTTTTTGGTAAAGTCATTTACTGCACTCATTCTTTTTGATACTGGTGCATCGCATTCATATATCTCAAGGGGATTTGTGGATAAGTATAAACTGCCAACCCAAGCCCTTAGGTCACCCATGTTAGTAACCTTGCCTGGAGCAGAGTATATGGCTAGTCTATGGTGTGATCGGTTACCATTAAGGATTGGTAACTACGTGTTTCCCTCGGACCTAATAGTATTGGAATCGCAAGGATTGGATGTGATATTAGGCATGGATTGGTTATCGAAGTATGGAGGGAACATTGAATGCGCTAGTAAGACGATTTTGCTTACAACGCCAGAAGGAAGAAGGATCAAGTATGTACCCTGGCATGAGCCGAAGAGGACACAAGTAAATTCCTTATCAGGGGTTGTGTAGGAAGAAGTACCAGCGGTGAAGGATTTTCCTGAAGTATTTCCAGAGAAGTTGCCAGGCATGCCACCGGATAGAGACATTGAGTTTTTGATTGAGCTTTTGCTAGGCACAGGGTCAATATCTAAGAGACCATACAGGATGCCTGCAAAAGATTTGGAAGAGATTAAGAAGTAGATTAAGGAGTTACTGGATAAAGGATATATTCACCCAAGTTCTTCGCCTTAGGGATCACCAGTACTTCTAGTGGGGAAGAAGGACGGATCATTGAGGATGGTTGTTGATTATTGAGGATTGAATGCAGTAACAATCAAGAACAAGTACCCACTTCTGATGATCAATGATCTGTTTGACCGATTACAAGGAGGTAAGGTATTTTCCAAGATTGATTTGCGATCCGGGTACCATCAGTTGAAGATCCGAGAGCAGGATATACCTAAGACGGCTTTTACCACTAGGTATGGGCTATATAAGTATACCGTTATGTCATTTGGTCTGACCAATGCCCCTGCATATTTCATGAACATGATGAACAAGGTGTTTATGGAGTTTCTGGATAAGTTCGTCGTAGTGTTCATTGATGATATTTTGGTCTACTCGAAGAACGAAGAGGAGCATAAGGAGCATTTGTGTTTAGTACTTGAGAAGCTCAGAGAACATCAGTTATACGCCAAGTTCAGCAAATGTGAGTTTTGGTTGAAGGAAGTTGGATTCCTCGGACATGTTATATCCGGAGAAGGAATAGCAGTAGATCCCACCAAGGTTGTCACTATGACAAATTGGGTAGCACCAATGACAATTCGAGAGATCCGGAGTTTTCTTGGACTGCCAGGATACTACCGGAGGTTCACTGAGAATTTCTCGAAGATTGCAAAGCCCATGACAGAGTTATTAAAGAAGGATACTAAGTTCAAATGGACTGAGGAATGTGAGGCCAGTTTCCAGGAGTTGAAGAAACGTTTGGTTACATCACCAGTGTTGAATCTGCCAGATCAGAGCAAGGATTACGAGGTGTATTGCGATGCTTCTCGTCGAGGACTTGGAGTAGTGCTTATGCAGGAGAGAAGAGTTGTTTCGTATGCTTCATGACAGCTGAAACCTCATGGGTTGAATTATGCCACACATGATTTGGAGTTAGCAGCCGTAGTGCATGCATTGAAGACTTGGAGACATTTTCTCATCAGAAACCATTGTGAAGTGTACACGGATCACAAGAGTTTGAAGTACATTTTCACACAGAAGGAGTTGAATCTCAGGCAAAGGAGATGGTTGGAGATCATCAAGGATTATGATATGAGATTACATTATCATCCCGGAAAGGCTAACGTAGTAGCTGACGCGTTGAGCCGTAAGAGCCATGTCAACACACTAATGACTGAAGAGTTACCAAAGGAGTTAGCCGAGGATCTTCGTGAGCTATGTTTGGAGATAGTTCCGAGAGGCTATGTAGCAGCATTGGAGATTCAGTCTACTTTGATGGATAAGATCAGGAAAGCTCGGAAGACTGGCAAGGAGATTGCCTCTATAAAGGGGAAGATGAGCAAAGAAAAAGCTAAAGGATTTCGTGAGGATGAGCACGATACCTTATGGTTTGAAGACCGTGTTTATGTGCCTAATGACCCGGAGATCAGGAAATTGATTTTGCAAGAGGCCCATGATTCACCATATTCGATTCTCCCAGGGAATACCAGGATGTATTTGAATTTGAAGGATACTTTCTGGTGGAGCGGAATGAAGAAGGATATTGCGGAGTATGTAGCAGTTTGCGATGTATGTCAGAGAGTAAAGGCAGAGCATCAGAAGCCAGCAGGATTGTTACAGCCATTGCCAATACCCGAATGGAAGTGGGATAAGCTAGGCATGGATTTTATTACGGGATTGCCCAGAACTCGTACAGTCTATGACTCAATTTGGGTTGTAGTCGATCGTTTGACGAAGGCAGCTCATTTCATCCCAGTAAAGACTACTTACACCAGTGCTAAGTTGGCTAAGATATACATGACCAGGATCGTATGTCTGCATGGAGTTCCGAGGAGCATTGTATCAGACAGAGGAACCCAGTTTACCTCAAAGTTCTAGAAGCAGTTGCACGAAACTTTGGGTACCAGGCTAGAGTTTAGTACAGCTTTTCACCCATAGACAGATGGACAGACCGAGAGAGTCAATCAGATTTTGGAGGATATGCTGAGAGCTTGTGCGCTAGATTATGGATCTAGTTGGGATGACAATTTGCCATATGTAGAGTTCTCTTACAATAATAGTTATCAATCTAGTTTGAAGATGGCCCCTTTCGAAGCCTTGTACGGAAGGAGGTGTAGGACCCCATTATCGTGCGATGAAGTTGGAGACCGCCAGTTGTTTGGACCGGATTTTATTAAGGAGTCTGAACAGAAGGTGAAGTTGATTCGTGATAGGCTCAAGGTAGCCCAGTCCAGGCAGAAGAGCTATGCAGATTCTAAACGCAAGGAGACAACTTACGAAGTCGGAGATCGAGTTTATCTTCGAGTATCTCCACTTCGAGGAGTTAAGCGCTTTGGAGTTAAGGGAAAGTTAGCGCCACGTTTTGTGGGACCATACAAAGTTTTGGAACGTATGGGAGAAGTTGCCTACAAGTTGGAGTTGCCCGAAGGATTGTCAAGAGTTCACGATGTGTTCCACATTTCCCAGTTGAAGAAGTGCCACGCGGAGATGGCTGATATACCGCTGAGAGATACAGTGCCGCTGGAGGCGATTCAATTGGACAGTGATTTGACCTATGAGGAGAAACCAGTCAAGATTCTTTAGTATGTCAGCCGAGTCACCCGCAGCAAGGTTATCAAGTTTTGCAAAGTTCAGTGGAGCCACCATACCGAGCATGAAGCCACCTGGGAGCGATAGGAAGATCTGCTAAAGGACCACCCTCACCTATTTTCTAGCCAACACGGATCTTGAGGGCGAGATTCATCTTAAGGGGGGTAGGTTTGTAACATCCCAAATTTTCAATTTGGAATGTTATACACTAGATCATCAATGCATATCATATTTTGTTTGCTTTTGGTTTGATCCTAGAAATTCTACGCAACTCAAGGACCCTCAGAGAGAGTTGGGGATTTCGTTGTTTTCATATTTGAGTTTTCACGAATTTTGAAAATAGGATCATTTGATTTTATTTATTTTATCTTCAATTATTTCAATTATAAATATATGAGTGAGGGAATAAAATGACTTTCCCAAAATAAAGAAATATTGAGGATTTAATAAAAAAAATCAAATAAGTTTTATTTTGGTGTTTTTGCTATTTTATTTGAATGTAGGAAAAATTGCACATTTTCAAAAGTGCATTTTTAGGGCCAAGAAAATGTTCATTTTGTTCTAAATTTTTTATTTAGACGGTGAAAATTTGTTTTTGGCATTTTTAGATTTTCATTTATTTTTCTAGGATTTTTCTTAGTTCGACGGAATTATTTTAAAAAAAAGTCCCGCGCTCGACTGGGCCGAAGGCCCAGCCAGGACAGGCCAGCCCGCGCCGCCGCCGCCGCCTTCCCCGCGCCGCGCCGCCACCGGACAGGAGTCCGAGACGGACTCCTCTACCCCACCGCCTTGCCCCCTCTCCCAAGCAGCTCCCCCTCTTAAATACCCCGCCGCCGCCACCCCACCCCGCCATCCACCGCCCCGCAGCAGCAGCAGCAGCAGCAGCCGCCACCGTCATCGCCGCCGC
>NC_041381.1:210848121-210884571 GCF_002162155.2 Triticum dicoccoides | reverse complement strand
GCCGTCTTCCGCCACCGCTGCTGCCCCGCCAGCCCCGCCACCCGCGCCGCCCCGCCGGAGCCGAGCCGGAGGTAACCGCCGTCGCCGGAGCCGAGTTCAGTTTAAAAAAAAACGATCCGGTTTTTTAGAAACCCTAGATTCGTTTTTATTATAAATCTGTTTTTTCGGTTTATTTATTTAGCGAGCGTTTGCCCGTTCATTCGTTTTAACGAATGAATACGCCGTTTAGTTTCAGTTAACGAACGAACGTTCGGTTATCTGTTCGTCAGTTTTTTCTTTTTCTTCGATTTTCCGTGATTATTTCTGATCACGATTTCTGATCCGATTTTCGTTCCAGTATAACTTTTTGCTCGTTTATCGGAATCAGACGATTCAAGCGCCTAGAGTTTCGCCTCAAAACCCTCTTTCCGTTTAATCAACTCAAACAAGTTTTTGCTGCTTTAAAATTTGACGTAGGTTCCGATTAGTAAATGAAGCTTGTTTCTTTCGCCGTTTGACTTTTGTTGCTTCGTTTGATTTGATTCTTTTTGCAAACCGGAGTTCTTAAGTTGAACTTTTTCGTTAGATCTTTTATTTGAGTTTTACCTGTGCATTAGATGAGTACTTATTGTATGTTTGTTTGTTTGCGATAGAGTACCCGAAGTGCGCCGCTTGCTACTTTGAATCTTTAGGTTTCGTGGATCATCAGCAAGGCAAGTAACACTTTGATCATACCTCTTTACTACCCAGTTTTATTGCATTAGATCAATCCCCAAACAATTGCATGATTAGGATCTGTTTTAACATGTGGTTTTTGGGAAGTAGATGAGGTAGAACCTATTACCTGTTTTATTATCAAACCCTTGGGAGTTACTTCTACGTTTGCTTATTATGCCATGCTATGCTAGTATACGTGGATTGGGTGAGTGTATCCATGACAGATGTGAGAGTGTTAATTAATGGTTTATTTAAGGTGGCAACTTAAACACACATCTGGGTGGATTGAGGCACCTGGGTATTCCAGCGACTGCCTGTTTTTCTTTATGGACCGCCACCCAGGATCAAAGGGATCATGAGATTATTCATGCTAGTAACTTCCGTGTGCAGCCACAAGCTACTATGGGCTCTAGCATAGTTGACTAAGTCGTGCGAACTCTTACAGTGGTAGACTAGCAGGTGTAGGGGATGTAGGTTGGTACTGTCTACCCGATCGTAAGGTGCTAGCACTTCTGAAAGACTATGTCTCGGTCATCCGTTTCTCAAACATCATGTAGTGCGAGAATCCCAACGGAGGAGATCGAGTCTTGTGGGGAAAAGTGGGCAAACCTCTGTAGAGTGTATCATGTGAATCATGGCCCGGTTATGGACATCTTGAGTATCTAGTACTTGGATTATCATGTGAATCTCATCATGTCACTTTAATTAATATTGTTGGGTTTTAATGATGATGTTTAATTGGGATTGAGAATGCTGTCAACCATTCTCAATGTTTAACAGCCACCGTGATAGTTAAATAAAATTTATTCCTTTGCAGTAGGGAAAAATTTGCTTTATGCAAAACTGTAACCATAGAGCTTACCACCAGCCATATATGCATGTAGTATAGCTGTATTCTTTCATTACCCTCTATGTGTTACATTGCCATCATATTCCATGTGCTGACCCGTTTTCGGGCTGCAACGTTCATGTTGCAGACTTTTCAGACGACGAGTAAGGTGCCTATTAGGTCGTGGTTCTATACTTAGTGATGCCGTTGGAGTTGGTGGACTCACTTATCTTCCAAGCCTTCCGCTGTTATCGTTATTAGATGGCCTTAAGCCATATTTATTGTAATAAGTTCTCTTTTCTTTTGAGACATTCGATGTAATAAGTGTGTGATTGCTACTCTGTTATAAATCCTTCAAGTACTATGCGTGTCAGCATTAC
Source organism: Triticum dicoccoides (assembly GCF_002162155.2). Classification (NCBI taxonomy): domain Eukaryota; kingdom Viridiplantae; phylum Streptophyta; class Magnoliopsida; order Poales; family Poaceae; genus Triticum; species Triticum dicoccoides. The sequence goes on along the minus strand of NC_041381.1, from coordinate 210,882,666 downwards.
TGATCCAGGGATGACACTAAAGAACAGAGATCAGACTGTTTGAGGTCTGGTCGCTACAAAAGGTAAAAGATAGGCCCTTTGTCGAGGGAAGCAGAGGTTTTCATGCGCTTTTTGGTGTGATGCATGAAATCTTAATGCAAAAGAACGTAACTTTATATTGCCCCTTGTGATAAAGAACTGTATTATTCAGTTCATCGCTTTTATTTCTTCTATATCACAAGTTCGTATAATGTTTATTTTCCTCACACTAATAGATCATACATATTTAAGGAGCAATTTTTATTGCTTGCACCGATGACAACTTACTTGAAGGATCTTACTTAATCCATAGGTAGGTATAGTGGACTCTCATGGTAAACTGGGTTAATGGTCTTTGGATGCACAAGTAGTATCTCTACTTGGTGCAGGATTTTTGGCTAGTATGAGGTGGAAGCAAGCGTCACATGTTAGAGGATCCATGACAATATAACTTCTATTTGGAAATAAGCAAATATAACTCATTACATTGTCTTCCTTGTCCAACATCAACTTCTTAGCATATAATATTTTAATGAGTGCTCACAATCATAAAAGATGTCCAAGATAATATGTTTATATGTGAACCTATCTTTCTTTATAACTTCCTTTTAATTGCAGCATTGGCCAAAACTATGTTTGCCAACCCACAACAAGTTTCAATCCTCATACTTCTTATATGTGAAGTCATCACTCTCCTTAAGATTAGTACATAATCTTTTTATTTCTTTTATTCTTTTTCTTGTTTTCCAGGGTCCAAGCAAGAAAGCAAAGCCCTTACTCAAAACTACTCTTTATTATATAACTTTCACACTCGATTACAAAGATAGATCACAAAGAAAAACTAAAGGACTAGATCATACTAAAAACTTTTATTCTACTAGATCGTGATATAACCAAAAGGATTGAACTAAGATAAATGATAAAGGTAAAGATGTGATGGTGATACGATACCAGGGCACCTCCCCCAAGCTTGGCAAAAGCCAAGGGGAGTTCCCATACCCATGTACTCAAGTCTCCTTCTTCGGAGGTGGTGGTGGTGATGAGGTTGATGATGTGTCTGTCTGTTTCAATAAGATGCCCTCCAAATCTTGCAGTTCTTGGAGCACACGTTGGAGTACATTTGCATTCTTCTGAATTTCCTCCAAAATATGCATATTTTCAGGCCACCAAGAACTTCTCCCTGCATTGCTTTCACTTGCATAGGATATATCCCAATTGGAGGGTATACGTATATGAGGGGTGTTCTCCACTCCATAGTTATGAACAAGATTACGAAAGTTGTTCCGATGTAACCTATGTAAGGGCCACCTAGGAGGAAGTCCTTCTTGTATCCCTTCGCCTTCATGGTTGCTTGTAGTCCCTACTTCTTGATGGGGATTTGGAATAGTGGAGATGCCAACCAGAGTTCCTCTCTGTGAAGCCAGAGGGTGGACTTCAAGTGAATCCCCTTATTCTTCCTCCATCGTGACTTCCTCGGCCTCCGCCCTCCCGAGTTCCATCTGCATCAACCAAGCATCATCATCCACATTGTTGGAGGAGGAGGAAGGCATGATGCCTGGCCTTGAAAATTCTGGTAGAAAACAGCTCAAAAAGAAAACAGGGGATATTGTCATGGTACAGTGGTCAAAACCTTCGGGAGATTATATAATGATTTTCTACCGGCCAAAAGGAGTATTCTGCAAGAAAACGGAATCTGGAGGGCACATGAGGTGGCCACAAGCCAGGGAGCTGCGCTCAGGGGGGTAGGGCGCCCCCATGGATTGTCGCCTCCTCGTGCACTATTCGGACTACTTTTTATTTTTCAAAAAAATAAAATATTCCAGAACGAAATAAAGTTGCCTTTAGAAGACTTTTGGAGTCGGTTTACTTATCGTCTCCATACCTACTCCTTTTCAGGGTTTTGGCATGTTCTGGTAAGTTTCCTTTATGTATTCCTCTGATGTTATGGTATTAATAATATTGGTTTCAACATTTATGGGAGTACCTGAGATATAATGTTTGATCCTTAGACCGTTTACCACCTTAGGATTATTGCCTTCAGGATTGTTGATCTTGATGGCACCGAAACGATAAACTTTCTCGATAACGTAAGGACCTTCCCACTTGGAGAGAAGTTTTCCTACAAAAAATATTAAACAAGAGTTGTATAACAAGACATGGTCACATACATTGAATTCCCGCTTTTGTATCCTTTTTTCGTGCCATCTTTTAATTTTTTCTTTAAATGGCATTTTCATAGGCCTGGGTTCTCCATTCATCAAGTGAGATAATGTCAAATAACCTCTTCTCACCGGCAAGTTTGAAATCATAATTAAATTCTTTAATTGCCCAATAAGCTTTATGTTCTAGTTCAAGAGGTAAGTGACATGCTTTTCCATAAACCATTTTATACGAAGACATGCTCATAGGATTTTTATAAGCAGTTCTATAGGCCCATAATGCATCATCAAGTTTCTTAGACCAATTCTTCTTGGATCTATTAACAGTATTTTGCAAGATCAACTTTATTTCCCTATTACTTAGTTATACTTGACCACTAGACTAAGGTTGATAGGGAGATGCAATACTATGGTTAACATCATACTTAGCAAACAATTTACGAAATGCACCATAAATAAAGTGTGAACCACCATCAGTCATTAAATATCTAGGGACTCCAAACCTTGGAAAAATAACTTCTTTAAGCATTTTAATAGAATTCTTAAGATCAGCACTAGTAGTTGGAATAGATTCTACCCACTTAGTAACGCAATCAACATCAACCAAAATATGTGTATGCCCATTAGAGGAAGGAAAAGGTCCCATATAATCAAACCCGAAACATCAAATGGTTCAATAACAAGTGAATAATTCATAGGCATGTCCTGACGTCTACTAATGTTACCAATTCTTTGACATTCATCACAAGACAAGACACACTTACGAGCATCCTTAAAAAGAGTAGGCCAATAAAAACCAGATTTTAATACATTGTGTGCAGTCCTATCACCAGCATGGTGTCCTCCGTAGGCCTCAGAGTGACACTTGCGTAGGATCTATTCCTGTTCATGCTCAGGAATACAACGTCTACTAACACCATCTACTCCTTCTTTAAAAAGTTGTGGGTCAACCCAGAAGTAATGTCTGAAATCATAGAAAAACTTTTTCTTTTTTTGGTATGTAAAACTAGGTGGTATGAATTTAGCAACAATATAATTAGCATAGTCTGCATACCTTGGGGGTACTACGAGAAGCATTTATGACAGCTAATTGTTCATTAGGAAAACTATCATCAATAGGTAGTGGGTTGATATGTCTCCGTCGTATCCATAATTTTTTATTGTTTCATGCCAATATTATACAACTTTCACATACTTTTGGCAACTTTTTATATGATTTATTAGACTAACCTATTGATCCAGTGCCCAGTGCCAGTTCCTGTTTGTTGCATGTTTTTTTGTTTCACAGAAAATCCATATCAAACGAAGTTCAAACACGATAAAAATTTACAGAGAATTATTTTGGAATATTTATGATTTTTGGGAGGTGGAATCAATGCAAACGGGGGCCTACATCGACCACAACCCACCAGGGCGCGTCGGGCACCCCCTGGCGCGCCCAGGTATCTTGCGCCCTCCTCGAAGGTCGATTGGAGCCCTTCTTCTGGCGCAAGAAATATAGTTTATGGAAAAATATCGTGTAAACATTTCAGCGCAATCGGAGTTACGGATCTCCAGGAATTTAATAAACCGTGAAGGGCCAGATCTGGAAAAAACGAAACAGAAGAGAACATAGAGGGAGATCCAATCTCGGAGGGCCCCCGCCCCTCCGCTGCCATGGAGGCCATGGACCAGAGGGGGAACACTCCTCCCATCTAGGGGAAGTCCAAGGAACAAGAAGAAGGAGGGGGGCTCTCTCCCCGTCTCTCCCGGTGGCGCCGGAGTGCCGCCGGGGCTAGGATCATGAAGGCAATCTTCATCAACAATCTTGCTAACATCAACACCAACTCTCTCCCCCTCTATGTAGCGGTGTAACACCTCTTCTCCCCTTTGTAATCTCTACTTAAACATCATGCTCAACTCCATATATTATTTCCTAATGATATTTGGCTATCCTAAGATGTTTGAGTACATTCATTTTGTCCTATGGGTTAATCGTGATCTTGGTTGGTATGATTGTATATTTTTTTATGGTGATGTACTACGGTGCCCTCCATCTCACGGAACATGAGGGGTCCCTGATGTAGGGTGTTGCAATACATTCATGATTCACTTATGGTGGGTTGCGAGAGTGGCAGAAGCTTAAACCCGAGTAGATGGGTTGTTGCATATGGGATAAAGAGGACTTGATTCTTAATGCTATGGTTGGGTTTCATGACCTTAATGATCTTTAATTAGTAGTTGTGGATGCTTGCTAGGGGTCCAACCATAAGTGCATATGATCCAAGAAGAGAAAGTATGTTAGCTCATGCCTAGGGACAAATGACTTTCTTGTTGACAAAAGCTATCCACTTTTATTATATTGTAATTTACTCGTAGTTTTATTCTTGCAAATTACTCGTAGTTTTATTCTCGTAAAATAGTTTCATACTTGTTTTAGGTAAAGCAAACATCAAGTGTGCGTAGAGTTGTATCGGTGGTTGATAGAACTTGAGGGAATATTTGTTCGGCCTTTAGCTCCTCGTTGGGTTCGACACTCTTATTTATCGAAGAAGGCTACAACTGATCCCCTATACTTGTGGGTTATCAAGACCTTTTTCTGGTGCCGTTGCTGGGAAACAATAGCATGGGGTGAATATTCTCGTGTGTGCTTGTTTGCTTTATCACCAAGTAGTTTTTATTTTCAGTTCTAAGTTGTTCTCTATCTTTAGTTATGGATATGGAACATGAAACACCAAAAAAATTAGTGGTACTTGTTACTCATGGAGATGGGGAACCTCCTAAAACCCTCAATGCTCGTTATGTGAAAAATATTATGCGCTACTTTGCTAATCCTGAGAAAACCCCATTCAACATGATAATGGGAGACGCGTTGGATCAACGTGAATACTTTAGGGATTATCGCTTGACACAAAAAGGGAAACTGTTATGGGATCAAATTGATATGTTGCATTGGTATGCTTGGAATTTATGCCAGAGATATGATATTACTTGTTTCTCTAGGATGAATGCTCCACACCTTCCCCTTTCATGCAAATTTAATGATAATGAAACCTTGGCTTCTTATGCCAATGGTAGATATGATTATTATGATGTGGAACGAATAGAAGAATTTGTTGGTTTTAAGGGTGCTTATGAAATTGAATCTTTGTTTTTAAAGTATGAAGCTTTTGATGATGATGTTTGTAGACCTTAAAATTATTCCATCCTTAAATATTGCTATTATAATTACAAATACAATTCCGATATTGATGTGTTTATTGAGAAAGTCTCCGCTGTCCAAGAAGAGACTAATATTTTGCAGGAGTCTATGGAAGAAGGAATTGATGAAACTGTGAGCTCATTGGATGAAAAAGATGATGAGGAGAGTGAAGAAAAAAGGAGGAAGAGTGGATTAGCTACCCGTGCCCACCTTCTAGTGAGAGTAACTCTTCAACTCATACATTGTTTAATGTCCCTTCATCCTTACCAAAGGATGAATGCTATGATCTTGTTGATTGTTTTGAAATATCCCTTTTTGATGAACTTGATGCTTGCTATGCTTGTGGCCAAGATGCTAGTATGAATTATTCTTATGGAGATGAACTTGCTATGGTTCCTTATATTATGAATGAAATTTTAATTATTTCACCCACACGTGATAGTCTTATTATCTTTTTTAATTCTCCAAACTACACTATATCAGAGAAGTTTGTTCTTATTAAGGATTATATTGATGGGCTGCCTTTTACCGTTGCTCATGATAATTTTGATGAATGTAATATGCATGTGCTTGCTGCTCCTACTTGCAATTATTATGAGAGAGGAACTACATCTCCACCTCTTTATGTTTCCTACTTGCAATTATCATGCTACGCATTGGCCTTTACTTGATGTGCATGAATTGTTCTTGTATGACATGCCATGCATAGGATGAGAGTTATACTTTGTCATTGCTTGATATATGTTGCCTTGTGCTCACTACTAAATGCCAAATCATTGCTAATTAAAATTGGCTTTGATATACCTTCGGATCCGGGTGGATCCACTACTTGAGCACTTTATGCCTAGCTTAATGGCTTTAAAGAAAGTGCTGCCAGGGAGACAACCCGGAAGTTTTAGAGAGTCATTTTATTCTGTTGAATGCTTTTATAAAGTTTAAAAACAAAAAAAATATAGAGGGCAACTTAAAATTTCACAAAAAGAAAAGTGAAAGTGAGAAAGATGAACACCGTTGAAGTGGGGGAGCTCCTTGAACTTTGTTCATGCCCATGGAAACTTTATGAATCTTAATTACAGAAAGTTTTCAACAAAAATAATTGTCCCCTTGTAAAAATCCATTGTATTATATCATGTGCCAAGATTTTCCTTTAGGATGATTAGATTGCTTGCTGGTATGTGCGGTGCAGGAACAGAAACTGTGGCTGTAGCAAATGAATTTTAGTTTTTTACCGGAACGTCAAACAGTTCTTAAATTTTTTGCACATTATTGATATACAAATTTTTTATTTCGTTTGAATTTTTCAGAATTTTTGGAGTACCAGAAGTATGGTAGATGTTTAGATTTCTACAGACTGTCATGTTTAAGACAGATTCTGCTTTTGATGCATTGTTTTGCTTGTTTTGATGAAACTATCAATTCTATCGGTGGTATACGCCATGGAAAAGTTATATTATAGTAGCTACAATGCAAAAACAAAATATGAATTGGTTTGAAATAGTACTTAGAGTAGTGATTTGGTTTATTATAGTAACGGATCTTACCGAGCTTTCTGTTGAGTTTTGTGTGAATGAAGTGATCAAAGATTGAGGAGATCTTGATATGAGGAGAAGGAGGAGAGGCAAGAGCTCAAGCCTGGGGATGCCCAAGGCACCCCAAGTAAATATCCAAGGAGACTCAAGCGCCTAAGTTTGGGGATGCCCTAGAAGGCATTCCATCTTTCTTTAACAAGTATCAGTACGTTTTTATTCTTGTTTCGTTCATGTGATACGTGTAAATCTTGGAGCGTATTTTGTGCTTTGTTTTCATTTTTCTTTTATGCACCATGCTGGTATGAGATAGTCCATGGTCGATTTATAGAATGCCCATTGCACTTCACTTATATCTTTTGAGTATGGCTTTATAGAATGCTTCATGTGCTTCATTTATATCATTTGAAGTTTGGATTGCCTGTTTCTCTTCACATGGAAAACCGTTATTTATAGAATGCTCTTTTGCTTCACTTATATTTGATAGAGCATGGTCTTTTCTAGAAAGAATTAAACTCTCGTGCTTCACTTATATCTATTTAGAGAGTCAACATGAATTGGTCAATTGCATGGTTAGTCATGAAATCCTATATAAAACTTATGGATCACTGAATATGATATGTTTGTTTCCTTGCAATAGTTTTGCGATATAGAGATGATAATATGTGGGAGGTACTAGTAAACGGTTGTGGTTAGTAAGAATGTCGGTGTTGAGGTTTGTGGTTTCCAAAGCATGCATGTATAGTCTCTCGTTGTGCTATGAAGTTGGAGCATGATTTATTACTGATTGACTTCCTTATGAGTGGCGGTCGGGGACAAGGGATGGTCTTTTCCTACCAATATATCCCCCTAGGGGCATGCATAGTAGTACTTTGCTTCGAGGGCTAATAAACTTTTGCAATAAGTATATGACTTCTTTATGACTAATGTGAGTCCATGGATTATACACACTCTTACCTTTCCGCAATTTGCTAGCCTCTATGATACCGTGCATTGCCCTTTCTCACCTCGAGATGTGGTGCAAACTTCGCAGGTGCATCCAAACCCTGTGATATGATACCCTCTATCACACATAAGCCTTATTATATCTTCCTCAAAACAGCCACCATACCTAAATATTATGGCCTTTCCATAGCCATTCCGAGATATATTGCCATGCAACTTCCACCGCCTCCGTTTTGATGACTTGAACATTCATTGTCATATTGCATGATCGTAAGATAGCTAGCATGATATTTCCATGGCTTGTCAGTTTTTTTATATCGTTGTTATGCTAGATCATTGCACATCCTGGTACACTATGAGAGGCATTCATATAAAGTCATACTTTGTTCTAGGTATAGAGTTGTAATTTTTATTTTATTTTGAGTTATAAGTAAATATAATCATTATTCATTATTAGAGCATGTCCCAACGAGGAAAGGATGATGGAAAGTATGATTCCCCCACAAGTTGGGATGAGACTCCATACAATGAGAGAGAGAAAAAGAATAAAGAAAAAAAAAGAAAAAAAGAAAAAAAAGAGAAGGGGCATTGTCACTATCTTTTACCACACTTGTGCTTCAAAGTAGCACCATGTTTTTCATATAGAGAGTCTCCTATGTAGTCACTTTCATATACTAGTGGGAATTTTTCATTATAGAACTTGGCTTGTATATTCCGATGATGGGCTTCCTCAAATGCCCGAGGTCTTCATGAGCAAGCAAGTTGGATGCACACCCACTTAGTTTTCATGTTGAGCTTTCATACACTTATAGCTCTTAATGCATCCATTGCATGGCAATCCCTACTCCTTGCATTGATATCAATTGATGGGCATATCCATAGCAAGTTGGTTAGCCCGTCGATGTGAGACTTTCTTACTTTTTTGTCTTCTCTATATTTACCCCTATCGTCATACTCTATTCCACCTATAGTGCTATATCCATGGCTTGTGCTCATGTATTGCGTGAGGGTTGAAAAAGCTGAAGTGCTTTAAAAAGTATGAACCAATTGCTCGGCTTGTCATCGGGGTTGTGCATGATAAATACTTTGTGTTAATAAGACAGAGCATAACAAGATTATATGATTTTGTAGGGGTAGCTTTATTTAGCGTTGATATTTTGGAAGACATGATTGTTTGTTGGGATGCCTGAGTATTGATGTCTTTATGTCAAATTATAGACTATTGCTTTGAATCACTTATGTATTAATATTCATGCCATGATTAGATATATGATCAAGTTTATGCTAGGTAGCATTCCACATCAAAAATTATCCTTTTTACCATTTACCTACTCAAGGAAGAGCAGGAATTAAGCTTGGGGATGCTGATATGTCTCCGTCGTATCTATAATTTTTGATTGTTTCATGCTAATATTATACAACTTTACATACTTTTGGCAACTTTTTATATGATTCATTGGACTAACCTATTGATCCAATGCCCTGTGCCAGTTCCTTTTTGTTGCATGTTTTTTGTTTTGCAGAAAATCCATATCAAACAAACTCCAAACGCGATAAATTTTATGGAAAATTATGTTGGAATATTTATGATTTTTGGGAGGTGGAATCAATGCAAACGAGGGCCCATAGTGACCACAACCCACCAGGGCGCGTCGGGCACACCCTGGCGCAACCAGGTATCTTGTGCCCTCCTCGAGGGTCGGTTGGGGCCTTTCTTCTGGCACAAGAAAGACAATTTTTGGAAAAACTCGTGTAAAATTTTCAGCACAATCAGAGTTACGGATCTCCGAGAAATTAAGAAACTATGAAGGGCCATATCTGGAAAACGCGAAACAGAAGAGAACATAGAGGGGGATTGAGGGAGTTCCGGACTAGGGGGTGTCCGGATAGCCGAACTATCATGATCGGCCGGACTCCAAGACTATGAAGATACAAGATTGAAGACTTTGTCCCGTGTCCGGATGGGACTTTCCTTGGCGTGGAAGGCAAGCTTGGCGATCCGGATATGTAGATCTCCTACCATTGTAACCGACTCTGTGTAACCCTAGCCCTCTCCGGTGTCTATATAAACCGGATGGCTTTAGTCCGTAGGACGAAAAACAATCATACCATAGGCTAGCTTCTAGGGTTTAGCCTCCTTGATCTCGTGGTAGATCTACTCTTGTAACACACATCATCAATATTAATCAAGCAGGACGTAGGGTTTTACCTCCATCAAGAGGGCCTGAACCTGGGTAAAACATCGTGTCCCTTGTCTCCTGTTACCATCCGCCTAGACGCACAGTTCGGGACCCCCTACCCGAGATCCGCCGGTTTTGACACCGACATTGGTGCTTTCATTGAGAGTTCCTCTGTGTCGTGACCGATAGGCTCGATGGCTTCTTCGATCATCATCAACAATGCAGTCCAGGGTGAGACCTTTCTCCCTGGACAGATCTTCGTATTCGGCGGCTTTGCACTGCGGGCCAATTCGCTTGGCCGTCAGGAGCAGATCGAAAGCTACGCCCCTGGCCGTCAGGTCAGATTTGGAAGTTTGAACTTCACGGCTGACATCCGTGGGGACTTGATCCTCGATGGATTCGAGCCACAGCCGAGCGTGCCGCACTATCACGGCGAGCATGATTTAGCTCTGCAGCCGGACAGTACCCTGGAGGCCGAACTCAAACCCGCTCCGATCTTCAATTCGGAACCGGCTGCGCAGATCGAGGACGGATGGCTAGACACCGCCTCGGGGGCTGCAACCTCTACGGCGATAGAGCCGAACACTGACCTTGTCCCTCATAAAGCTCATGACTCCGAGGTGCCGGACTCCTCGCCGGACTCCGAACCTCCCACGCCCCCTCCGATCGAATCCGATTGGGCGCCGGCCATGGAGTTCACCGCAGCGGACATCTTTAAATGCTCAACTTTCGGTGACATCTTGAGTTCGCTAAAGTACCTCTCGTTATCAGGAGAGCCCTGGCCGGACTACGGCCAGGACAGTTGGGATGCGGACGACGAAGAAATTCAAAGCCCACCCACCAACCAATTAGTAGCCACTGTCGACGATCTAACCGACATGCTAAACTATGACTCCGAAGACATCGACGGTATGGACGACGATGCCGGAGAAGACCAAGAACCAGCGCCTACCGGGCACGGGAAAGCCACCCCAACTCACGACGTATACATGGTGGATACACCAAAAAGAAGCGATAATGAGGAGAAATGGGACGTGGCAAAGGACAACTCCCCCAACAAACAACCAAAACGGCGACGCAAGCGCCGCCCGAAGACCGGCCTCGATAAAAATGGCACCCATACGGACCCGGCACTAGAGCAGGGCGAAGCAGTGGACGACGCACATGTCACCAAGCAGCCAGCCGGACATGATGAACTGGACAAGCAACCCATCCCCGGCGAAGACGATCTCACATCACCAGAGCATACGAACCTTCATAAAAGGCTCGTCGCCACTGCAAGAAGTTTGAAGAAGCAAAAGCGGAAGCTCAAAACAGCGGAGGACGCACTCAGAATGAGATGGACCAGAGTACTCAACACCACAGATAAACATGGCGCTAGTCACCAGACAAAGAGCTACCCGAAGCGCAAGTTGTTGCCCGAATTTGACGAGGAGGCCTTAGAGCCCCCGCAGTCAAAAAAAGAAAGAAGCCGCCTGGCCGGATAGACGACCAGATGATAGGCCAAGAGCAACAAGGGGCGCCGCACACAAGCCGGCACATGATCAGCATAAAGATCCTCAGAAAAAGGACGACCCAGTCAGATCCATCTATGGGCCAAAAAAGAAGACTCCAGGAAGAAACATAACCCGCCGAGCATTTGAAGACAACGGCACACCCAAATACTGGGGCGCCGCACACCCACTATGTTTCACCAACGAGGTACTGGATCATGGATTTCCAGCGGGATTCAAACCCGTAAACATAGAGGCATATGACGGAACAACAGACCCCGGAGTCTGGATTGAGGATTACATCCTACACATACATATGGCCAGAGGAGACGATCTCCATGCCATAAAATACCTACCCCTCAAGCTCAAAGGGCCAGCTCGGCATTGTCTTAAAAGCCTCCCAGAAAATACCATTGGAAGTTGGGAAGAGCTTGAGGATGCGTTTCGAGCAAATTTTCAGGGGACCTATGTCCGCCCTTCGGATGTAGACGATTTAAGTCACATAACTCAACAGCCCGGAGAGTCAGCACGCAAATTCTGGAACAGGTTCCTCACTAAAAAGAACTAAATAGTCGACTGTCCAGACGCTGAAACCTTAGTAGCCTTTAAACACAGCGTTCGAGATGAATGGCTTGCCAGACACCTCGGCCAGGAAAAACCAAGAACAATGGCCGCACTAACAAGCCTCATGACCCGCTTTTGCGTGGGGGAAGACAGCTGGCTGGCTAGATGCAGCACCAGCGACCTGAGTACATCCGAAGTCAGGGATGGAAATGGGAAATCACGACGCAGAAAAGATCAGCGCCGGAATAAGGAAAATGGCCCGAATAGTATGGCGGTCAATGCCGGATTCAAAAGCTCTCGGCCGAACAACAAAACACTGCCCCTCAAGGACAACAGTGACGAGCTATCCAACCTAAACAAGATTCTGGATAGACTATGTCAAATACATGGTACCTCCGGGAAGCCTGCAAACCATACCCACAGAGATTGTTGGGTCTTCAAACAGTCCGGCCGACTTAATGCCGAACACAAGGGGCTCGACACACCAAGCGAAAGTGACGAAACCCAAAAGCAGCACTCCGGAAAACAGAAGACTTTCCCACTAGAAGTCAAAACAGTGAACTCACTTCATGTGATAACACGAAAAGACAGCACGGCACCTGCAATACCAGGACACGCCCGCAGAATGGGGATAGACCCTACCAAAATTCGCCATAGCAGCACTTCCTTCAAAGGAGTGATGCCAGGCCCTTAAGCCAATTATACAGGCTCTGTACCACTAGAGGTTGCCTTCGGTTCATCCGACAACCTCCGTCGTGAAAAGCTTACTCTCCATCGCCCCATTCAAACAGTAGCCCTTAAGCACTACTGGGGCGCACAGCTTTCGCCAGCCCTAATGCATACCACATTACGCGTTTTTTATGCTCAAGAATGCCCGGTCAACGTGGCATAATTTCATTAAAAAGTAACTCCGAGTGTTCCTCGACCACGGAGAACGTGAGCCTGCTTCGACGGCCACACACTAATTAGACCTTGCAGGTCAAAGCCCCTAGAAACAGGTCATTCAGACCTCGGACATGGTTAGGAGAGTCCGGCGTAACTAAACAAGGGGCTTCCCAGCCGTATACCCCCTTTATAAGGGGCCGCGTGTATAAATGATGAGAGCCAATAAAGCTCAACTTTCTTCATTTTATTCTATTTTAATACAACTTCTGCACGATATTTCTTGGAAACTAAGTCCTTCTCTTTTACAGATGAAGCACGTGCTACACCCGTCTAGGATACAGCACAACGGAGACACAGGCGCAGACGTGCAGCAGGGACCCATTGCAAGGATTCTTTTCAGATTAAGACCCTGCGTAAACCTTTCTTACTGTCTCTTGTTGATACACATCCCCCGGTTTCCCACCATAGCCGAGGAGGAGGCTGGCGTTTTGGCATCGGCCGCGTCAGAAGTTCCCGCCTGTACCTGGACACAAGGGGCTTAGGGCATTGTTCTGCCCGGTATCATAAAGACCGAACACCTCAGGGAGTGTTCGGCATCTCGAGTTAGGCCTTATATGCATCAGCTCCGAATCATGTCTTTGGTCAAATGTTGGGTTTGCACGGCTCCTGTGTTTTGCTGCCTTACGTTCCGCATCATCGGCTAATGCGGCACCAGGAGAACTACTGCGATTGTGCCCCGGTTCGGCTGGGCGAGCACCTCAGTAGAGAAAGCCAAAAACTGATTGTCATGATATAGAGAGAGACTGGTCAACCACTCGATCGACCATTGGAATGTTTAGAATTCCTCCGCTTTGACGAAGGACCGCTTCTCGGTCAGGCACATACGCGCCCCGAGTTCGGGGAAGAGCGGTGCCACCAGGGGCTATATAGTAGCCCCACATTCGAGCTCCTATGGCTAAGTGAAAGTGATAAAGCATTATAGTCCGGTTGCCTAGTTTGCTACGCTATCACCTACTTAAAAGGACCAAGACGTTGGATTAAGTGTGAAAAAGCGCTTTTCTTTTTGCAAACACCCCCGCACCATGTGCGTGGGGGCTGAAGCCAAAGACTGCCATCTTTCATATTATACATACATATACGGCCGCACAGGAGATAGTTCAATACTTGAACACACAAGTATAAAAAGTTATTGCATTATAAACATGATCTCAGAAATCATACATGTCATTCAAACATAACATCTTTCGAGCACTGCGACTCTATTAAACGAGCGCCCTGCAGGACTTCCTCAAAATAGTGCTCGGTGGGGAATCGACTTTTGACCGAACCCCGAGATGCAACAGCGGTGGCATCCATCTCCGCCCAGTATGTCTTACCACGGGCGAGAGCCATCCGTGCACCTTATATGCATGCCGACCGCTTCTTCGCCCCAATACGCGGCACCGCCCCAAGGAATCGCTGCAACAAGCCAAAATAACTCTTCGGCTTGGGCCTTTTCGGCCAGAGATGAGCGACCACATCCGTCATGGCAAGTCCGGACAATCTATTCAGCTCAGCCCACTCAACCAGCCGATCACTCAATGGAAGTGGACGCTCCAGACTATGGAATTGAGACCAGAAAAGCTCTTCCATTTCGTGATCCTTCTGGCTTCGAAAGTGCACGACTGCGTCCGCCGCACTCGCCGCCAAGTCCAGATAAGGATCCTCCGCACCGTACAGTCGGCCTAGCTAAGCATAGTTCGGATCGGTGAACTTCCTACGCAGCATAAAGGGCTTTCCATCCACAATGTCTCCGACCTGACGCAATTCCTCCTTCATATCCCGCATCACACTATGGGCATCCTTGGCTTCGGCGTCGGCCTCCTTCAGGTCCTCTTGCTCCGCTCGGCGTTCTCTTTCAAGAACCTCCAGGCGGTCGGTAGCAACTTTTAATTTCGTGGCCATTCCGGCCATCTCCTCCCTGCTTCGGCAGTGAGCAGCCTTCTCGGCTTCTAGCTCTTCCGCTGCCTTCGAGGCAGCCGCCTTGCTTTTTCTGGCTTGCTCCTTGGCCCGAGCAAGTTCTGCTCGAAGGCCTTCCACAGCAGCAGCACTATCTGCATCAGGCATACAAATTGTAAGGAATGGGCGTCAGCTCCCTTACTAGGTGACCGCAGAGCAACCACATACCTTGTGACTCATCAAGTCATATATTGACCAGCAAGATGTCCGCATCCGCAACGTCGAGTTGCCTCTTCAGCTCGGCAAATCCATCAGTCCGGCTGGCCACCGAACGTTCCGCCACCTGCATAGGAAAGGAGACAATCTATAACTGAGATTATGATCCTCGGCACGCTGTCGCTTTCGACAGCATACCAAGTCTCAGGGGCTACTATATATACAGGGCGCACTTCATGTGCAAAACTGTCAAAAGGTATGTCATTTTTGCGTACCTCAAACCCAGTCAGCAAACTTCCGACGGCCTCAAACAACCCGCTTTCGGCGGACGAGATCCTCTCAATCACCCTACCCATTAATGTGCGGTGATCTTCTGAGACAGAGGCCCTCCTGAGCAAATCCTGCAGCTCCACCGACCGTACTCCAATGGGTGCCGAACTCTTCGGCCCCACCGGACTCGGGGAGACCCTCCGTGACAACACCTCAGGGTCGCCCGCCCCGCACGACGGGGTGGCAGATGGAGGCGTTTCGCTCTCCATCATCTCCGGACGAAGGTCTCCCGATGATGAGCTGTGCTGAGATGGGCTGAGATCCGAACTACAAGGTGAAAACTTCGGTTACCCTTAGAAATTAAACAGGGATGTCCACTATTACAAAATCCCCCTCTTTACTTACGGCTCGCTAGAGGGCTGATTCCTCCGAGGAGACAGTACGGCCGGGGCTCTTCCCGGCACAGGACCTTCCGGTACAGATTTCTTTCCCCGCTTTGAGGCCTTGGCCTGCGGGTCTTCGGATGCGGTCCTCTTCTCCCCCTGGAAGGAGGGACTCTCGATTCCTCCCTTACTGAAAGCCTCCGTGGCTGAGGTGGTAGTTCCCCTGTGCCCTTCTTCGCCCTCCTCCGAAGGTGCAACCTCTAACATTTTGATTAACACGGGATCCTGCGTGGTCTCAGGGAGGGGGGCCGGACACCGTATCAGTTTTTCTTGCGCTATCCACTCCTGTCCAAGGGATAGCTGGTTAAAAGGCAAACCCACAGTAAATAAATGGACGATGTGTCTGGACACATGGCTACTTACTTGAGTATCCGTGCGATTGCAGCTTAGGCCAGCATCCTCGGTCAATTCCAGACGCATCTCTTGCGATCCGAAGAACAGTTTGTACATCTCCGCGGGTGTCAAACCCATGAAGTGTTGAAGAGCTCGTGGCCCCTCCGGATTAAATTCCCACAGGCGGAGGGGGCGACGTTTGCAGGGCAGTAGGCGCCGGATCAACATAACCTGTACCACTATGGCCAGATTGATCTCCCTTTCTTGGAGGCCTCGAATCCGGTGCTGCAATAGGGGAACATCCTTGGACGGCCCCCAGTCACGCCCCTTGTTGACCCATGACGTCAGCCGTTGTGTTGGGCCCGAGCGGAAGACGGGCGGCAGCCTCTACTTGCTGCCCCTGCGAGCGGTGATATAGAACCACTCCTGTTGCCACAAGCCGAGCTCCTCCTGAAAAGAGCCCTCGGGCCATGGAGCATCGGCCCTCTTACTTATAACCGCCCCGCCGCACTCTGCCTGACGCCCCTCAATCATCTTCGGCTCCACGTTGAAGGTTTTGAGCCACAAGCCGAAGTGAGGGGTAGTGCGGAGGAAGGCTTCGCAGACGACAATGAATGATGAGATGTGGAGGATGGACTCCGGAGCCAAGTCATGGAATTCCAGCCCATAGTAAAACATGAGCCCCCTCACGAAGGGATCCGTCGGGAAGCCTAAACCCCGACGGAGGTGAGACACGAACACGACGCTCTCGCTAAGCTCGGGAGTAGGAATAACTTGCCCTCCGGCAGGCAGCCTATGTGAAATCTCGTAGGTTAAGTACCTGGCGTCTCTTAGCTTTAGCACGTCCTCTTCCGTGACGGAGGAGGGCATCCACCGGCCTCGTAGGTCGGGGCCGGACATTGTCGAAGATCGAAGGTACCCGAATATGGAGCCCTGGGTGTTGGAACTCGGGGCGAGGGGCGGATTCGATAGAGGATTGAAGGAAAAGAACGGGCCTTGGTCTCATTATAAAGAGGAAGAATACCAAGGGCCGTCCCCGTGACCGTTTGGAACCCACCTTCGATGGAGGGGGCGTGGCAACGGGCGCGGTTGGGTTACCCACGTCCGTATTGATGGGAATCCCGGAATAAGGGGAACATGATCTCTGCTTCGACAAGACGTGCCAAGGAAACCGCCTCGCTAAACGCGCTGAGGTGATACAATAAAAACAATTCGAGTAAAGGCTTGGTAATGGTGTGACGTCACGCCACAAAATGCGTCAGCAGATTGAACTTGTGTAATATTATTCTCTCTACGGTGGTACGTGGAATTTATTTTTGCAGAGCCGGGCACTATCCTGGTGTTCACAATCTTCTATAAATTATTCGGAGGAAGAACCCGCCTTGCAATGCCGAAGACAACATGCGCGCCGGACTCGTCGTCATTGAAGCCTGGTTCAGGGGCTACTGAGGGAGTTCCGGACTAGGGGGTGTCCGGATAGCCGAGCTATCATGATCGGCCGGACTCCAAGACTATGAAGATACAAGATTGAAGACTTCGTCTCGTGTCCGGATGGGACTTTCCTTGGCTTGGAAGGCAAGCTTGGCGATACGGATATGTAGATCTCCTACCACTGTAACCGACTCTGTGTAACCCTAGCCCTCTCCGGTGTCTATATAAACCGGATGGCTTTAGTCCGTAGGATGAAAAACAATCATACCATAGTCTAGCTTCTAGGGTTTAGCCTCCTTGATCTCGTGGTAGATCTACTCTTGTAACACACATCATCAATATTAATCAAGCAGGACGTAGGGTTTTACCTCCATCAATAGGGCCCGAACCTGGGTAAAACATCGTGTCCCTTGTCTCCTGTTACCATCCGCCTAGACGCACAGTTCGGGACCCCCTACCCGAGATCCGCCAGTTTTGACACCGACAGGGATCCAATCTCGGTGGGGCTCCCGCCCTTCCGTTGCCATGGAGGCCATGGACCAGAAGGGGAACTCTCCTCCCATCTAGGGGGAGGCCAAGGAACCAGAAGAAGGAGGGGGACTCTCTCCCCTCTCTCCCGGTAGCGTCGGAGTGCCGACGTGCTAGGATTGTGACGACGATCTTCATCAACTATCTTGCTACCGTCGACACCAACTCTCCCCCTCTATGCAGCGGTGTAACACCTCTTCTCCCTGTTGTAATCTCTACTTAAACATGGTGCTCAACTCCATATATTATTTCCCAGTGATATTTGGCTATCCTATGATGTTTGAGTAGATCTGTTTTGTCCTATGGGTTAATCGTGATCTTGGTTGGTATGATTGTACATTTTATTTATGGTGCTGTCCTATGATGCCCTCTGTCTCGCACAAACGTGAGAGGTCCCTGCTGTAGGGTGTTCCAATACGTTCATGATTCGCTTGTGGTGGGTTGCTAGAGTGACAGAAGCTTAAACCCGAGTAGGTGGATTGTTGTGTATGGGATAAAGAGGACTTGATACTTAATGTTATGGTTGGGTTTCACGACCTTAATGATCTTTAGTAGTTGCAGATGCTTGCTAGGGGTCCAATCATAAGTGCATATGATCCAAGTAGAGAAAGTATGTTAGCTCATGCCTCTCCCTCATATATAATTGCAAGAATGATTACCGGTACTTGTTATCGATTGCCTAGGGACAAATGACTTTCTTGCTGACAAAAGCTATCCAGTTTTATTATCTTGCAGTTTACTCGTAGTTTTATTCTCGCAAAATAGTTTTATACTTGTTTTAGGTAAAGGAAACGTCGGGAGTGTGCGTAGAGTTGTATCGGTGGCCGATAGAACTTGAGGGGATATTTGTTCTGCCTTTAGCTCCTCGTTGTGTTTGACACTCTTATTTATCAAAGAAGGCTACAACTGATCCCCTATACTTGTGGGTTATCATGGGTCATCAAGAATATTTTCTAACCTAGATAAGTTGTGTGCTACGGGGTTCTCATCTCCCTTTCTATCAATAATATGTAAATCAAATTCTTGTAGCAGGAGAACCCACCTAATGAGTCTAGGTTTAGCATATTTCTTTTCCATAAGATATTTAATAGCAACATGATTGGTGTGAACAGTCACTTTGGAATCAACAATGTAGGATCTGAATGTATCACAAGCAAACACAACTCCAAAAAATTCTTTCTCAGTAGTAGCATAGTTTCTCTGAGCACGGTCTAGAGTTTTACTAGCATAATGGATAAAATTTAATTTCTTATCAACTCTTTGTCCTAGAATAGCACCAACAACATAATCACTAGCATCGCACATAATTCAAAGGGTAGGTTCCAACTAGGTGGTTGAACAATAGGTGTAGAGATTAAGACTTTCTTAAGTATTTCAAATGCTTCTACACAATCATCATCAAAAACAAATGGAACATCTTTTTGCAAGAGATAAGTAAGAGGCCTAGAAATTTTAGAGAAGTCTTTATTAAATCTCCTATAGAAACCAGCATGACCAAGGAAACTTCTTATACCTTTGATATAGTAGGATACGACATTTTTTCAATAGCATCAACTTTAGCTTTATCAACTTCGATACCTCTTTCGGATATTTTATGCCCCAAGACAATACCTTCATTAACCATAAAGTGGCACTTCTCCCAAGTCAAGACAAGATAAGTTTCTTCACATATCTACAAAACTTGATCAAGGTTTCTTAAGCAACCATCAAAAGAAGTTCCGTAAATGGAAAAATCATCCATGAAAACCTCAACAATCTTTTCACAAAAGTTAGAGAACATAGCAGTCATGCATCTTTAAAAGGTAGCAGGTGCATTGCATAAAGCAAAAGGCATACGTCTATAAGCAAAGGCACCAAAAGGGCATGTAAACATAGTTTTTTCTTGATCCTCTTGTGACACAGGTATTTTTGAAAAACCAGAATATCCATCTAGAGAGGTAGAGGATAATGATATTTCCTAGTTGCTTTGATAGTCTTTCTAGCATTTGATCAATGAAAGGTAGAGGATAATGATATTTCCTAGTTGCTTTGTTTACCTTTCTAAAATCAATTACCATCCTATAACCTATGACAATTCATTGTGGAATCAATTTGTTTTTATCATTAGGAACAATAGTAATGGCTCCCTTCTTAGGGACACAATGAACAAGACTTGCCCATATGCTATCAGCAATAGGATAAATTATACCTGCTTCCAGAAGCTTTAGTATTTCATTACTTACCACTTCCTTCATTTTAGGATTCAACCGTTGCTGATGATCAACAACTAGTTTAGCATCAGGTTCCATATTAATTTTGTGCTAACATAGAGTGGGACTAATGCCCTTAATGATGAGGACATCTTGGTCATTGAAACAGGACCAATCATCCCTAGACAAACTCCAAGTTGTGACAAACAAGTACATGATCAGATGCAACACAATTCAAAGGTGAAAGCTACAAACGAGAATTGCATCATTTCTTTGCATGGATATTATCTACTTCCCTTCTACTTATCCTTTGCATATCAAAGAGAGTCGAGGATGACTCTTCATCAAGGGAGGGAGGATGATGAGCACATGGGTACATCATACATGACATTTCAGAAAAATGCACAATTTAGTTGGAAAGAATTACTAAGCTGAATCAAGCAAACACATGGCCAGGTGAACGCTAACTTAAGTTCATACCACAATCTTTGAACACATGGCTGCACTTTCATCCCCATTGTTGTTGGTTGAACTTAGGTATCACATGGAAGAAATCCAACAACCTATTAGCTCTTTAAGCAACCGCTTTGAAGAAACAAGTTTGGAGAAAACAAGTTTCAAGTGAAGTTGATGCTGTCAGTTTTTACCCATGATATTTTGGTGTGCCACACCCATGTGATGGAGAGACGGGGACATAGGGGTAGATCAACAGAAGCTAAATCAAATCATCTTTTCAATGCAAAAAACCTCACATCATTTGGAGTTGTGAGTCAAAAGTACTAGTCATTCTCGTGGAAGGTGTCCAGGCTGTCAAGACTTCGCGAATTTTCGAGGAGCTCTCTAACAACTCCCAAAGTTGACTGCTTATTCACCCAAGGAAGCCATGCAAACCTGCTTACTTTTGAAACCATTTTCACACCTAGATAAGGGGGGTTGTCCCTGCTATAAAACCCCATCTCCCCCATCCTCTAGAAAAAACCTTTTGTCAAACCATTAAGCTACAAGCTTATGCAGCAAGACTGCTAGAGAGATCCGAGAGATCTTGCTACCTTTGCTCTTGTGAGTTCATTCAGATTCGCGAGAAGGAGCCTCCGGTTCCCCCTAGTTCGTGCTCCGCGGTTCCGGCCGTTTTGTGTGTATTAGTCCTGGTTTGTGGTTCTGCGATTGTTCGGACAGCGGGTTGGAGTTCTTGTAGCTTCGGTCAGCCATCCCCAACATATGGGTTGCATCCAATCTTGACAGGTATAAATCTAGTTATCCCGGCTGCTTGCAGCTAGTTATCCCTCCCGATTTGATCCTATGACGTGAAGATCGGGCCATCCTCGGGCGTGAACTCGTTCATCGGGTTCCCACCTATCACTTAAGATCGTCCAGAGTATATCCAATAGCGGCACGGTGCTTCCTCAGAGTTTTCAACAATTTCTTTTCTTCACTCTGAAAGGTTAGCACTAATAATAATAGGATATGTCTTCTTTTCATCAAGATAAGCATATTTCAAAGTATCAGGTAATTGTTTAAGTTCAAACACGGGGTCACTCTTGGGTGATAGAGGATCCCAAAGAGTCTCAACAAGCAAGTTGTGCTACAAAATAGGCATTTGTTTAAAGAATATTTCATCTAATTCCTTTCTTTTGTTCATGAACATACCATTTTCATGGTCTAGCAAATATTGTTCTAAGGGACCAGTAGGAGGCATGGCAATAGAAGAAACAAGTTTGGAGAAAACAAGTTTCAAGTGAAGCTGATGCTGTCAGTTTTTACCCCTGATGTTTTGGTGTGCCACATGTGACAGCCTGGTTTTTGCCCTCTTTTCTTTGCCTGATTTTTAGTTGAGTTGGTTTTGAATTTGGAGTTTTGGAACATTTCATTTGGACTTAACCACTTGGGTACCCCCTTGATTTTCACCCAAGTGTTCCCTCTCCTCCTCACAACCATCATTTCACCCCTGGCCAACCCAAAAATATTGTTTGGAATATTTTTCTTAAATGAAAAATATTCACTTTTGCCTCCAAAACCCTAGATAAACCTTTGAGCTCCATAGCAACCCTAATTTTTCTTGCCCCAAAAATCCTGAGAAAAATCCCAATTATTCTTTGGACCCTAGGGCACCTTTCTGAGCAAAAATATTTCACCACTCTTTGGAATATTTTGGCTACAGAAAATAAAGTCACTTCTGGGCTGAAATGGTAGTTTCTACAGCAACTACCTTTTTACTAGCTCCATTGTAGCTGGTTTTCCCTGTGCTTATTTACCTTAGTAAGAGATAGTAAAACCTCAAAGCTCAGCCCTTGAATCCCAGTGGTTTGACGACAATAACTCTCCAAAGTTATTGTCCAGTAACTTGTCAGCATCACAAGTTTACTTCTACTACACCTGGAACCTAACCAAACCATGGTAACAACTCAGTTTACTAAGGACTACATGCCAGACATCTTTGTTAGTGTGTAGGGTGGCCTGATGTCACGGTGCACGCGGTGACCGCATTCGTCCGAGTGTGCTGGCATGCAATACACGCGCTCTGCGCGTCGCCAACGCCTCTGTTGAGCGTGTGCTCGCTGCCCAGCCGGCCAGAGCTTGCCACACCTCGCCACCATCCTCGTCTCCACCTCCATAACTCCCCCCTGCCGCTCGCCGATGCCGGAGCTCGCCACAGCAAGCACGGGCATGGTCCGACCAACGGCACAGTGCACAACGCACTGTGTTAGTCTCTTTCCCCCTCGTTCATGTGCTCGTCCGCGCCTGTGCACAGTCCCTGCGTGACCTCCATCGTCTTCTCCCTCTCTCTCTGGCGCCGTTCGTCACCGGGCACCGTGGACAGGTGTCCTCCGGCGGAGCCCGAGCCCTCCTCGCCGCCCCGCCTATAAAAGCAGCCCCTCAGCAGCCTCTTGGAGCACCTCAGCCACTCCTACTCCCTCCTAGAGCCAGTAAAAGCCGCAGCCCGACCGGGCAGGTCGCGGGCTGCCGTCCCGGAGCCGAGCTCGTCGGCGATCCCCTCCGGATCATTCCCGCCGCTCTGGCCCCTCCCAAGCCAAGGCGGCCTCGCCAGGGCCTCCGCCTCTCCTCCGTGAAGCCAACCCACCTAGCTGGAGCCCCTGGAGCCGCCCCAAGCCGTCGTCTTCCTCATCTCCGGCAACCTCCGCCCTCTGTCTCCGCTGGAGAGGTCAAATAAAATGCCGTCCGGCCACCGTTAGCTACGCTACCGATACGGGCAAGTGCACAATCATCTTCTCCGCTGATCCCTCCCTCTCGTTTGGCTCCAAGAAGCCTCACCGCCGGCGTGAGCTCCGGCAAAGCGCCGCCCCCTCTGTTTCCCTCTCCCCTCCCTCCGGCCTGACTAGCGGGGCCCGCTAGTCAGCCACTCATTACGCGCGTGAAGAGGTATGAGTGGTGGCGCCCCGGGAGTTTACGCATTCGACGTCACCCCTCCCCCTCTGTTTAATTATTTCAAATTCATTTAAATTCTAGGAAACTTCAAATGGCCATAACTTTTTATCTATAAGTCCAAATGCATTGATTCTTTTTGCATTGTGTTCTGTGTCCAAAAATCTAACAGCACCCAAAAGATGGGATTTTTCCTTGCTGTCTAGATTTTCTGGTAATATTCAGAAGGTTTCTTGATATTTTCTTTTTGTGGTTTTGAATATTTTCAGAAGAGCCAGCTTGTCTTGAGGATCACCAGGAGCTTTGTGAACCTCATCAGCACTAAGGCAAGCCACAGTAACATTTTCATAGTGCCACTTCAATATTTGTGATTTTCCTACTTGAACTTATGAATATTATTGCATTTAAATTAGTTATATAATGATTATATTCTGTTAAATGCTTGTCGTGTTAAAATATTTAAACTACAGAATGTTTAAAGTGAATCTTGTTGGTAAGCCAAGGAGAACTTAGTTGCAAGTGATGAATGAATGATATGGTCATAGAGTTGATAATTAGTTTAATTATTATTTTGGCATGATGAAAAATGATGAGATTGCTAGAAATGATTCTGGTATAAGTGAAGTGTGATCTTAACAAGAGTAGTAGCATGAGTTGATGCTAGCTCCGTAGGAGCGTGGTTGATTCAGTTGTTTGCATGGTTATGTGGTGCATATGTTAAGTGATGCATAGCATGGCATTATGACACCGGTTATTTTCACATTAAGTTGAACCTGATTAATAACTCAACTTGAACATGTTGTTGACCGGGTCATGGTGCCGCTGAAATGAGTCTTTCCCAGTGCAACCACATTTGCCGGTATGGGACGGCCTTAATGCGTTTCATTTGTCACAGCCTGGTTTTTGCCCTCTTTTCTTTGCTTGATTTTCAGCTGAGTTGATTTTGGATTTGGAGTTTTGAATCATTCCATTTGGACTTGACCACTTGGGTATCCCTTGATTTTCACCCAAGTGTCCCCTCTCCTCCTCTAATCCATCATTTCACCCCTGGCCAACCCAACAATATTGCTTGGAATATTTTTCTTAAATGAAAAATATTCATTTTGCCTCTAAAACCCTAGCCAAACTCCTTGACCTCCAAAGCAACCCTCATTTTTGTTGCGCCAAAAATCCTGAGAAAAATCCCTAATATTCTTTGGACCCTAGGGCACATTTCTGAGTAAAAATATTTCACCTCTCTTTGGAGTATTTTGGCTACAGAAAAAAAATCACTTCTGGGCTGAAATGGTAGTTTCTACAGCAACTACCTTTTTACTAGCTCCAATGTAGCTGGTTTTCCCTGAGCTTATTCACCTTAGTAAGAGTCAGTAAAACCCCAAAGGTCAGCCCTTGAATCCCTGTGGTTTGACCACAGTAACTCCCCAAAGTTTCTGTCCAGTAACTTAACCTCATCAGCATTTTACTTCTACTGCACCTGGAACCAAACCAAGCCATGGTAATACCTTAGTTTACTAAGGACTACATGCCGGACATCATGGATAGTGCATAGGTGTCATGATGTCACGGTCCACGCGGTGACCGCGTTCGTCCGAGCGTGCTGGCATGCCAAACGCGCGCTCTGCGTGTCGCCAGCGCCTCTATGGAGCGCGTGCTCGCTGCTCGGCCAGCCAGAGTGTGTTCCCCCTCGCCACCATCCTCGTCTCCACCCCCTTAACTCCACCCTGCCGCTCGCCGATGCCGGAGCTCGCCGCAGCGAGCACAGGCACGGTTCGGCCAACGGCACAGTGCCCGTGCACTGTGTTCGTCTCTTTCCACCTCGTTCCTGTGCTCGTCCGCGCCCGCGCATAGTTGCTTCGTGACCTCCGTCGCCTTCTCCATCGCCCTCTGGCACTATTCGTCACTGGGCGCCGAGGACGAGTGTCCTCCGGCGGAGCCCGAGCCCTCCTCGCCGCCCGCCTATAAAACCCCCCCTCCGCAGCCTCCTGGAGCATCACAACTCACCCCCTCTCCCTCCTATAGCCACTAGAAGCCATAGCCCAGCCGGGCAGGCCGCAGGCTGCCGTCCCCGAGCCGAGCTCGCCGGCGATCCCCTTTGTATCGTTCCCGCAGCTCCGGCCACTCCCAAGCCAAGGCGACCCCGCCAGGGCCTCCCCCTCTCCTCCGTGAAGCCAACATGCCTAGCTAGAGCCCCTGGAGCCGCCCCAAGCCGCCGTCTTCTTCAACTCCGGCAACCTCCGCCCTCTGTCGCCGTTGGAGAGGACAAATCCGATGCCGTCCGGCCACCGTTAGCTACGCTATGGGTACGGACAGGTGCGCAATAACCATCTCCATCGATCCCTCCCTCTCGTTTGCCTCCAAGAAGTCTCATCGCCGGCGTGATCTCCGGTGAATTGCCGTTCCCCTATGTTTCCCTCTCCCCTCCCTTCGGCCTGACTAGCGGAGCCCGCTAGTCAGCCACTCACTACACGCGCGAAGAGGTATGAGTGGTGGCGCCCCGGGAGTGTACGCTTTCTAGGTCACCCCCTATGTTTTTCTTTTTCAAATTCATTTAAATTCCAGGAGACTTCAAATGGCCATAACTTTTATTCTACAAGTCCAAATGCAGTGATTCTTTTTTGCATCGTGTTTTGTGTCCAAAAATCTAACAGCACCCAAAAGATGGGATTTTTCCTTGCTGTCTGGATTTTCTGGCAATTTTCAGAAGGTTTCTTGATATTTTCATTTGTGGTTTTTGAATATTTTCAGAGGAACCAGCTTGTGTTGAGGATCACCAGGAGCTATGTGAACCTCATCAGTGCTAAGGCAAGCCACAGTAACATTTTCATGGTACCACTTCAATATTTATGATTTTCGTACTTGAACTTATGAATATTGATGCATTTAAATCTAGTTATATAACAAATATATTCTATTATATGCTAGTGATGTTAAAATACTTGAACTTCAGAAGGTTTGAAGTAAATATTGTTGGCAAGATAAGGAGAACTTAGTTGCAAGTGATAAATAAATAATATGGTCATAGAGTTTGATGAGTAATTTAAATATTATTTTTGCATGAGGTATAATGATGATAATGCTAGAAATAGTTCTGGTATGAGTAAAGAGAGGTTTTAACCAGAATAGTAGCATGAGTTCATGATGGCTCCGTAGGAGCGTGGTTGGTGCAGTCTTTGCATGGTTATGTGATGCATATGTTAAGTGATGCATGGTATGGCAGTATGACACCGGTTATTTTATTTTCACATTAAGTTGAACCAGATTAATAATTCAACTTGAACATGTTGTTGACCGGGTCGTGGTGCCGCTGAAATGAGTCTTTCCTAGTGCAACCACATTTGCCGGTATGGGACGGCCTTAATGCGTTTCATTGTCGTGCCTCTGGTCGGTACCTCAATTTAGGGAAGGTTATGGGCGTGTTGTACCCTGGCCCGGTAGGCAAGCATAACCTTGTGAGCCCGTTGTTAAGTTAATTTTGGTATCGGATCCCAGAGTGGATCGTGGCCACGACAGTGGTCGAGGTGTCTGGAGGTAGACACGGGGCTACCCAGGACTAGCCCGGTGGGGTCTGATTTGGAAGGGCCGGGAGAGTGTCATGACAGTGAAATGGTTTCGTCGGAACGCTGTTGGTCCACCCAAATGTGAGTGTGAGGCCATGGGTTCCGTAGTGTGGGTACAGTGTACTAACCTCTGCAGAGTGTTTTTAATCTATCGATAGCCGAGTCCACGGATACGGACACGCTTGAAAGTAACATACACCATGGGTCAACACTTAATAAATATGCACACTAAATTTCACTAAGGATGGCAGTGAGGTCATCGTGTTGAGTTGGACATGAGTTGTCGGGTTCTGATCGCCGTAAGGATCA
Source organism: Triticum dicoccoides (assembly GCF_002162155.2). Classification (NCBI taxonomy): domain Eukaryota; kingdom Viridiplantae; phylum Streptophyta; class Magnoliopsida; order Poales; family Poaceae; genus Triticum; species Triticum dicoccoides. Next base: position 210,855,120 of record NC_041381.1, on the reverse strand, counting down.
CGGGCCACGAGTTGGTCGGGTTGTGATCGCCATAAGGATCACGGGCCATGAAGTGGTCAGGTTGTGATCGCCGTAAGGATCACGAGCATGTTTTGGTAATATTATGTTTGTTGGTCACACCTGGTAAGCAAGCCGGGAGAATGAGTACCTGTTGAGCATTGTCACAGCATGTTGGATATATAGTTGCATTGTTGATTAAATTGGATAAATATCATAATATTATCTGTCATCTTGTTTATGCTTATTGTGAGCTTGCAAGTGCATTCAATGTACTAACCTGGCATGTCATGCTAGATTTCAGGAAAGTCCCGTTGAAAGGAGTGATGTCCGAGTCTAGACCGTGTCCATGTCGGTGTCCTTATGCTATGGAGTCCCGCTACGATGTTGTTCTGCTGCCAAGTAGTTGTCATGATCGAGGCCCCTTTATGTTCACTAAATAATGTAAATATTGTTCAGCCGCACCGTGTGTGCCGCTTGGCCTCGCTAACTGTTGTAATATGAGCTATGTTCCGCTAGCATGAATAAAGCGGTTGTTTTTTGTACCATGTTGTTGTGTGTTGCCAGAAGACAAGGTCTCTGGGCTGGCAATGCAAGGTAAACCAGTCGCTCTGAGCCGGGGTGCCACAACACATGGTATCAGAGCCGCGCTGACTGTAGGCCACGCTAGACTAAGCCGAGTTAACTAGACGCTAGATACAAGTTGTAGCTGAGTGTCGGTAATAACTATAGCTGGTTGTTGCATTGCTTGCACTGACTATATTTTTCTATGCTAACCTGCTAATGGTTGTGAGTGTAGATGGCTCCGGTGTTGTATCCGTGCCAGTTGTAGCTGATGCCATACACGTCACCGCATCTCCTTCGTAACATGTGCGTCGGCTGTACCCTCACGAAGACGATCCAGTCTACCGTGTGTACTGGGAGCACCTAGCTGACTCAGTGTATGAGTATCACGCCGTGGTTACTCTGCGCACCAGTTCCGGTTCCGGTTCTTACACTCATATCTCTCGTAGCGGCTACGCTTCTTCCGCTTCTCAGGCTGTCCAGTTTGCTACATTCGAGGTACTTGTTGAGCTCCGCTACAATGAGGTCCGGATGCAGAATCACCCAAGTTTCCATTACTACCCTTCTCTCCATGATAATGGTCGTGTCCGTTTCCCTATCATTGATCTGGAGTCTGATAGTGTAGCTAGGCACCTTTCTCGCTACATCACTGCTAGCTATCTTCTGATCTACGAGCTGGCTCATGAGCTGAGTCGTGCCCATACTGCTTTAGCCTCTCTCCTCGCTTAGCCACTACTTCTCCATCTGTGGGATTTATTCCCTACGTTCCTGCCAGTTCTAGATCCCCTGTTTGTCCGGTTACTCCCCCGAGTAGCTTGGTCACCGCGACTGCGAGTCCCCTTAGTGCTCCTGCCGAATGGGTTTCACTCCTCGCCACTCCTGCAGCCCCGATGATCCACCCTCCACCTGCCCCAGTGGGAGAGCCCTCGAGGCAGCGTCGTCGTGTCACTTTTAACCCGGAGGTCTCCGTTAACCCCGTCAGTTCTGGATCCGAGTCCGCCTCAGGAGGGGACCCCGCAGCGCCAGCCGAGCAGTAGAGCTTTCGAGTATTCTCAGTTGTCGGGACGGAGTATGGATGTAGTCGTACTAGTCATGATGTTTCGTTTCATGTATGAGGGTAGTTGGACCTGGCATGTTGTTATCTTTCATGTATGAGTCTATGTATAATTATGTTGGACTTTATTTTATTCGCCGAATTTTCTTTGTCTTTTCGGTTTCGCTTGGTTTTTGTTGCTGGCTTCTCCCCAATTTTTGTTGAGTATTGCTCATCTCGGTTGCGTTGACCTGGGAAAAATCATATTAGGATGATGCGGGGAGGCTGCAATAGCAACATTCGCGAGGGTTCTCCTGTTCGGTGTTCCGCACGATAGGCAGGACAATCACCTGTACGTTCCACCACCGCCTCCACCGCCAAATCCGCCCTCCACCAAGCAAATTATGCGTATGTTCGAGGAACGACGAAACAATGATCTAATGGAAATATTCAGAAGTATTCAAGCAATGGTTGGACAGAATGGAAATCAGCCTGCCTCTCACTCCAAGCTATCTGATTTTCAAAGGACTAAGCCTCCCAGTTTCAGTCAGGCTGTTGATCCCTTGGATGCAGATGATTGGTTAAGAACTATGGAAAAGAAACTTGAGGTTGCTCGAACTGATGAAGAGGATAAAGTTCCATTTGCAACACATTATCTGGAAGGTGCTGCTGCCATATGGTGGGAAAGTGAGAAAGCCATAGGGACTGAGAATGAAGCAATTAGCTGGTCAAGATTCAAGGAACAATTCCGGAAATATCACATCCCTGCGGGAATTATGAAGACTAAGCAGCGTGAATTTCTCGCGCTCCTCCAAGGAAGTCAGTCAGTGGGAGAATATTTACAAAAATTCAATCACTTGTCACGTTACTCTCAATATGACATGTCCACTGAAGAAAGGAAGATGGACCGCTTTCTTGGGGGATTGAACCCGCAACTTCGTTGTGCTCTCAGTATGTTCAATTTTCCAGATTTTCAAACCCTGGTGAACAAGGCTTTCATTGCTGAAAGGGAGCACAAGCTCGTGTCAGATAATAAGTCTGCCCATAACGATCACAAACGCAAGTTTGAGCCCAAGAAGGAAATACAACCAGTGCAGAAGGTTCGTACCTGGCAGCCAACTCCGATAGCATGCCAGCCCAGCTGGCAACAAAATGTTAACAAGACCACCACCCAAGTGAAGAATGACGTGCTCAACCCAGTTATGGAGAGTCGTCTGCGCAACAATTCCTTTTATAGTTGCGGACAAGCCGGACATTATGCCAAATAGTGTCCCAAGAACAACCGGACCAATGCTACGTTCAAGCCTCAAATCCATTATTTGGAAGCCGGTCCAAGTCAGCATGACGTCACGGGATACGTTCATCATATTTCAGCCGACAAAGCCCAAGAAAATCCCGAAGTCGTCATTGGTATGTTCCCTGTTAATAACATACCTGCAATAATTTTATTTGACTATGGGGCATCCCACTCTTTTATTTCTCAGAGTTTTGTCGCCCAAAACAAATTTCCTTGTTCACTTTTTGGCAAGAATATGCTGCTACAAACCCCGGGATCTATTATTCAAAGCAATCTTGTCTGCCGCAATCTGGAAGTCAGTATCAACGAAATCCGTTTCCCGACATCTTTGATACTGATTGAGTCTGATAAATTGGATGTTATCTTGGGTATGAATTGGCTGACTCAGTACCAAGTATGAATAAATTATGCGGCTCGAGAAGTCGTGACCGGACAAGATGGACAAGCTACCAAGTTTATTGCTCGTAGAAGCATACCCTCCAAGGAAATGGTTTTTACAGCAGTAGCAGAAATGGAATTAATTCCGGTGGTCAGTGAGTTTCCCGATGTATTCCCAGAAGAACTGCAAGGCATGCCACCTGACCGAGAGCTTGAGTTTACAATAGAACTTGTGCCCGGAACCACACCCATACACAAGAAATATTATCGAATGCCGTCATCCGAATTGGTAGAGCTAAAGAAATAGCTCGATGAAATGCTCCAAAAAGGATATATCTGCCCCAGTTCCTCGCCATGGGGATCACCCGCTATTTTTGTGGACAAGAAAGATGGCAGCCTTCGTATGTGTGTGGATTACCGACAGTTGAATGATGTCATGATCAAAAACAAATACCGTCTGCCAAGAATTGATGATTTGTTTGATCATCTCATTGGAGCCAAGCTATTCTCAAAGATTGATTTGCGGACTCGATATTACCAGCTCAAAAATAAAAAGGAGGATATTCCCAAGACCGCGTTCACCACTCGCTACGGTGTTTATGAATATACCGTCATGTCCTTCGGCCTCACCAACGCCCCCGCCTTATTCATGCACATGATGAACAAAGTATTCATGGATTTCCTTGATAAGTTCGTGGTCGTCTTCATCGACGATATACTTATCCACTCAAGAAGTGAAGAAGAGCATAAAGGACACCTCCGCGTAGTGCTACAACGACTCTGTGAGTACCAGTTGTATGCCAAGTTCAGTAAATGCGAGTTTTGGCTCAAACAAGTTGGATTACTCGGGCATGTACTATCCGCTGAAGGAATAGCCATGGACCCAAGCAAAGTAAAAGACGTGCTTGACAGGTTGCCACCCGCCACCGTGTCTCAAATCCGGAGTTTTCTTGGATTAGCCAGATACTACCATCATATCATTGAAGGGTTCTCCAAGATTGCTAAGCCCATGACGGAGTTGCTTAAAAAGGATAAGAAGTTTGAATGGATGTCAGACTGTGAGAAAAGTTTCACCGAGTTAAAGAAGCGCTTAACCACTGTGTCGGTATTAACACTACCAGATATCTACCGCAGCTTTGACGTATATTGCGACGCCTCCGGGCAAGGACTGGGGTGCGTGCTTATGCAAGATGGCAAGGTAGTAGCCTACGCCTCACGGTAGCTACGATCCCATGAAGGAAATTACCCCACTCATGATTTGGAATTGGCCGCGGTAGTTCATGCTTTAAAAATTTGGAGACACTACCTCATTGGAAAAAGGTGCCAAATTTTTACCAACCACAAAAGTCTCAAATACATATTTACTCAACTGGATTTTAACCTCCGTCAGCGAAGATGGCTGGAGTTGGTCAATGATTATGATCTTGGAATAAATTACCATCCGGGTAAGGCCAACATCGTTGCCGATGCACTCAGTCAAAAGCCCGTCAGTTTAAACGTCATGCTAGAATCTCTGCCTTCCGAACTCAAAGAAGAAATTGTTCAGCTCAACCTAGTCATAGTTGAGGATCGCCTTGCTAATATTCTGACGGTTACCCCTACTCTTGAGGAAGAAATCCGCAAGGCCCAGCCAGGCGATGCCAATCTGCAGAAACGCATCAAGTCATCCGATTTCTCGAAGGATCAGTATGGTACCCTCCACTTCAGGGGAAGGAATTGTGTGCCCAATCAAGCTGACCTAAAGAAGAAAATTTTGTCAGAAGCCCACGAATCCTCGTATTCAATCCACCCTGGAGGCACAAAAATGTATGAAGATCTTCAACAAATATTCTGGTGGGATGGAATGAAGAAAGACATTGCTTATTTCGTGGCCTGTTGCGACATATGCAACAAAGTTAAGGCGGAATACCAGAAACCAGTCGGACTTCTCCAACCACTGCCCGTGTCACAATGGAAATGGGACGATGTCTATATGGATTTCATCACAGGATTACCCAGGACCCGGCGAGGCAATAATGCAATCTGGGTCATAGTGGATACATTAACCAAGGTGTCCCACTTCCTCCCAGTCAAAACCTCATACCGAGCAGATGAGCTTGCCCGACTGTATGTATCCAGGATTGTCAGTTTACATGGAGTTCCCCGAACCATAACTACTGACCGAGGTTCACTTTTCACCTCTGCTTTCTGGACCCGTCTCCATCAAGCCCTTGGGACGGAATTAAAATACAGCACCGCTTATCATCCTCAGATGGATGGGCAAACGGAAAGAGTAAATCAGATACTCGAAGATATGCTCTGAGCCTGTGTTTTAGCCCAAGGACCACAATGGGAAGATTGCTTGCCATACGCCGAGTTCTCATATAACAATGGGTTCCAGACCAGTTTAAAGATGTCACCTTATGAAGCTTTGTATGGCCGTAAGTGTCGCACTCCATTAAATTGGTCCCAAACCGGAGACAGCCGTATTTTCGGAACATATCTCATGCTGGAAGCCGAAAAGCAAGTCAAGGAGATCCGAGACAGATTACAACTGGCCAAATCACGACAGAAAAGTTATTATGATGCAAAGCACCGGAAGATCAGTTTTGAACTCGGAGAACATGTCTACCTTCGAGTCACACCCATGAAGGAAAAAAAAGGTTCCAAACCCATGGAAAATTGGCACCCAGGTTTATTGGTCCATTTCCCGTCATGACACGAGTAGGTGCTGTGGCATATCAGTTGGAACTGCCTCTGGAACTGTCCGACATGCACAACGTGTTCCACGTTTCACAACTGCGACGGTGCATCTCACCACCCGAGAAAAAGAACGATTTGGCAGAGATAGAGTTGGCAAAGGACTTGACCTATGAAGAGAGGCTAGTGAAAATTTTGGATCAGATGGAAAGAGTCACTTGTAGTAAGTCACGGAAGTTTTACAAGGTTCAGTGGATGCATCATACCGAGTCAGAATCAACCTGGGAATCAGAAGAATTTCTAAGGACATGTTATCCAGAATGGTTTTCCCAAGCAACCGAATCTCGAGGACGAGATCCATTCTAAGTGGGGAGGTTTGTCACAACCTGGTTTTTGCCCTCTTTTCTTTGCTTGATTTTCAGCTGAGTTGACACTACTAGGAAAACGCTTATAGATAAAAGTTTACCAGTAGCGTTTGTTTGTGACCCAACGCTACTAGTACTTAGTAGTAGCGCTGGCTAGAAAGAGCGCTACTGTTATATGTTAGCAGCAGCGCTTGTTACCTAAACCCACACTACTGCTAAGTGTAACACACCACAATATCTGATCACAAAATATTAGCAGCGCTTGTCGCCCAACCAGCGCTACTGTTAGTTTTGGATCTATAGCGCTTGTTGGTATAAACACGCTACCGCTATTTTTTCTATCTATAAAATTTTACCAGTAGCGTGTTATTTTGGCCCGCGCTATAGGTAGTGCACCACCAGCCGTAGATATTTTGCAAGCTGCCATAGCAGTAGCATGCATAGGAGACCCATGCTACTGCTATGCCCGCTAGCCACCTACCACCTTTCCCCTCCTTCCTCCCCCCTTCCCTTTCTCCCCCGTTCCTTGCACCTTGCTTGTCCCAATGCTCCCCCTCCAACACCCCTACATTAGAGCCCTCCCTTCCCCTCTTCTTTGCCCTTCCATCACCCTCCTCTTCTTTGCCCCTCCACCGCACCCCTCTTCTTTGCCCTTCACCACCACCCCCTCCATTAATGCCCTCCCA
>NC_041381.1:210843237-210847791 GCF_002162155.2 Triticum dicoccoides | reverse complement strand
CTCTTCTTTGCCCTCCACCACCCCCTTCCATTAATGCCTTCCCTCTTCTCCTCTCCCTCTCCTCCCACTCTCTCCCTAGCTAGCTAGCTAGTTAGAGCTATATATCTATAGAGCTACTAGGTAATTAAGAAGAAAGGTGCTCGATATACCTCTCGACACATAGGTGAGCAAAAAAAGTGTTTGTGTGGATAGGACCGAAACTATATATATATGGGCGATATGAGAATATACCGAATTGTGTGTGGCATAATTTGAGTTGCCTACATTGTGTATTTGATGAAATAATGTGGGTGACATTAGTTTCCTATGTTTTGTCGAAATGTCGATTCAATTCCGTTTCGGCGAATTTCGGGCATGCAAACTCAATATGGCCTATGTTTAGGGAAGGTCATGCCGAATTTTTGTATGAATTTGATCCATGCATGCATATATACATGGTTATAATATTTGCTCAGCCCGCAGGTGATCATGAAGGTCAATGGAAGGATGGTGGAAAGATACTGGCAATCCGCTGTGGATGACATGTATGAAAAAAGACTGAGGGATGTTTTATGTCCGTGTCGAAAATGCAAAGAAAGAGTCAGGCTCGACCCCTTTGAGGGTGGTAAATTCAAGGCGCACCTGCTCATGCATGGTTTCATGCATGGCCATACTCGGTGGATAAGTGAAGAAGAAGATGATGATGAGGAGGAGGAGGAGGAGGACGTCGACGGGGCAGGAAATAACGACATGGGGCCACCAGACGAAGAGATGACCGATTATGTGCCCGAAGAGGAAGACGGCCTCGGAAATGTCAATGGCGAAGAGGCAGTTCAAGGCGGAGAAGACGCAGACACGCCACCGTATTCGTTGCTACTAAGTTCAACCATGCGGGACCCGCATGTTCGAGACCTGCTTCGCAAGAAGACGGCTAGCGACAGAGCTGCTTCTAGAGAGGAGGCCAAACTGGCGCAACTGGAGGTAGACTCGATGACTCCTTTGTATAATGGTTGCAATAATCCCGAGGACCCGCTTGAGTTTCACACTAGAACTTCTAAAGATGAAGGTAAAAAACAAATGGACAGATACAAGCCTGGATGAGCTTCTGAAGTACCTAAAGATGGTTCTTCCCGCGGGAAGCATGTGTCCTACTAGTGTCAAGGAGGTAAAGAAAATTGTGTGCCCTCTTGATCTGCCACATATTAGATATCACGCATGCATCAACGATTGCATCATATATCGGAACGAGAACTTGGAAAAAACCATCTGTCCAAAGTGCAATGCTTCACGATATAAAAAGGCCGGAAAGAAAGCTCCACAGAAAGTTGTATGGTACTTTCCGATCACTCTGCGTCTACAACGGTATTTTGTAGATCTAAGGAAGCAAAGCTTATGCGCTGGCACGTGGAAAGGGTGAAGCCATATGACGGAGATGAACCGAAGCTGAGACACCTCGCAGATGCTAGCCAGTGGAGAGCATTAAATGCTGAATTTGAATTTTTTGCAAATGATCCAAGGAACATCGTGCTTGGCGCTAGTAGTGATGGCATGAATCCATTTGGCAACCAGAACACCAATCATAGCACATGGCCCGTGTTTGTATGGATGTACAACCTCCCCCCTTGGTTGTGCATGAAGGAAAAATACATACACATGGCTATGCTTATTCAAGGGCCGAGACAACCAGGAAATGATATAAATCTGCATCTCAGGTTACTGAAAGAGGAGTTACAGACCTTATGGACAACGCCGGCCAAGACATGGGATGCAAGCAAAGGAGAGTATTTCTACATGAGAGCCGCGCTGATCACGACGGTGCAGGACTATCTCGGTTACAGCTATCTCTCCGTCCAAGTGTGCCACGGATATTGCGGATGCACGAGGTGCATGGATGATACAACTTCTCTGCAGCTATCGAAAGATGGTGGGTCTTCGAAAATCATGTACATGGGACATCGAAGATGGCTCGAGAAGGATGACCCGTGGAGAAAGCATGGAGATCTATTCAATGGTAAGGCTGAGCATCGAGGTCCTCCACGTAAGTGTAGCGGTGCAGAAATATATGAGTTATTGAAGAACTGGGAAGAGTGCCCCTCACCGAGAAAGATGAAGAAAAAGGCGTCGGAGCCCCTGCTGAAGATATGGAAGACGAGATCTGTTTTCTGGGACTTGGAATACTGGCCCATACTCGACACGCCTCATAGCCTTGATCAAATGCATATCACAAAAAATATCCTTGAGAGTTTTCTTGGAACATTGATGAACATGCCGGAGAGGACCAAGGATGGGCCGAAGGCAAGAAAAGACTTGGAATTTTTGAAAATCAGGAAAGATCTTCAAATGCCCAGTAAAAGGTCGTCAGAGGAGACGGAGACAGAGACGGAGACGGAAGATAGGGGCAAAAAAGTAAACAAGAAGGAAGAACAATATTTCCCCCCCTCTTGCTTCACCTTAGATCCAAAGGAGGTCGATCAATTGTTCAAGTGCCCTGCCAGAATCAAAGTTAGTTCCGGATACTATGGGAAGATAAGCAGATATCTGGACACTAAGAAAAAAAGGTTCAGTGGGATGAAGTGTCACGACTGTCATGTGATGATGATGCAGTTACTCCCGATTGCACTTAGAGGGATTATGGACACACATATGCGTGAGACGCTTACTGACCTATGCCACTTTTTTGATGCTATATCTCGAAAGTCGATCAGTGTGAAGCAACTCCATAGGCTACAGGAAGATATTGTTGTCATACTGAATGAGCTAGAGATGTACTTCTCGCCCGCGTTCCTTGATGTCATGGTGCATCTATGTGTCCACATCGTGGACGACATCATCGACCTAGGGCCGACATTCCTGCATAGCATGATGCCGTTGGAGAGGATGAATGGGGTAATCAAAGGATTCGTTCGTAACATGTCCCGTCCAGATGGAAGCATAGCCCAAGGACATCTGACCAAAGAGTGCATCTCTTTTTGTGAGAGTTATCTGACCAAAGACCCTGTTGTTGATTTGCCCGTCAACAAGCACTATGGAAGGCACGAAGGCGAAGGTCACACCAACGGTCATAGGTGTGAATGTGTTATGCTCAGGCCAACAAAACGACCTTGACAGGGCAAACTTAGTAGTGCAACAACACCTAGATGTGCTAGAAGATTTCGTGACACTGCACAAAGAGACCATCGCAAAGAAGTACCGTGACCGTGGGGTGCACATGACGGACGCTGAAGTTATTAGAGAGCACAACTCCACTTTCTTGCGTTGGTTCAAAGAGTGAGTTTTGGCTAATCCCCCGGAAGAGGGTTGTCCGAACAGAACACTCATATATGCCTTAGCACATGGCCCCTCAACCAACCTCATGACTTAGCAAGCATACGATATCAACGGATACACGTTCTACACAGAGGAGAAAGATAAAAACAGTGATGACCAAAACTCAGGGGTGGCGATGGAAGCCATGACCGGGAATGTAATTGAAAGATATTACGGAAGGGTTGAAGAGATATGGGAGCTTAACTACTTTGGATTGCATAATGCGACGATGTTCCGTGTTAGATGGGCTAAAAATGTACATAGAGAAAACCGACATTTCACTACCATGTGTATACCCGACTCCGATGATAGCGGTACCGGCAACGCCATCGCCAAAAATGAGCCATGGGTACACGCTAGACACATGACACAATGTTCTTCATAACTGATCCGATCAATCCCAGCCGTGTTGTCGTGAGGAGAAGCAAAAGGAGCATCGGCGGAATGGATGGAGTCGCCAACGAGGAAGACTATGACCAGTACGGTGATCCGATGAGGGAAGATGATGGTGATGATGACAAAACATATGTCAAAAGAAGAATGAAGACTACATTACCTACGAAAGATCGTAATCCCTGGAGAAGGAAAAGTCACGACCATGGGCTCAATTATTCGACAACGAACAAAAGAGGGAAGAAGATCAGTCTGAAGCGTCGTCGTTGCCCAAGCTGACAAACTAATCCCAAAGTTTGTGTGTGTCTAGCTATTTTGTATACCGCCGATAGCGGTCAAATGATGTAAGATATATATTATACTAATTATTATACGGAGGGTAACAATGGTATATTGCAAAATGAAAGAAAAAGAAAAAGAAAAGTGCAAATGAAAGAAAAAGAAAAAGAAAGGAAGTTTTGCAAAATGAAATGAAAAGAAAAAGAAAAAGGAACTAATAAGTTGTGGAAAATGAAATGCAAGAAAAATAAAAAAAATAAAAATGAAAATAAAAAAATAAAAAGAAAAAAAGAGTTAGCAGTAGCGCGTTTTATCTAGGGAAGCGCTATAGCTAAGAAAAAGGAAAATAAAAAATAAATAAATAAAAGAAGTAGCAGTAGCGCGTTTTTTCTGGACCAGCGCTATAGCTAAATTAGCTATAGCGCGTTTTGCCAACACGCGCTATAGCTAAGTTACCTATAGCACCGGTCCGCTCGATCCCCTCTGACTCTCTCTCACTCGCTCCGCTCGATCCCCTCTGACTCCACCGCCGACGCCGCCCCGCCCACGCCGCCGCCGATGCCAGCCCCGCCCCACCGCCGACGCCAGTCCCGCACC
>NC_041381.1:210778523-210842800 GCF_002162155.2 Triticum dicoccoides | reverse complement strand
CCCGGCTCTCTCTCTCTCTCTTACTCCCTCCCTCTCTCTGCAGATCGGCGACCCCGGCGACCCCGACACCGGGCACCAACCCAGACCCCTTCAGCGCCTCCCTCCGTGAAGCAGCCAGCGATGCCCAGCAACGCCAGCCGGCGACGCCCAAGTCTTAGTTAGCTTACTTTAATTGCTGTTAGTGTTAGTTAGCTTAATTTGCTGTTAGTGCTAGTTAGTTAATTGTTGTTAGTGTTAGTGTTAGCCCAGTGATAGTTAGTGTTAATATTGATGCATGTGTGTTGCTGCTGTTTTTGAAATTCAGTTAGAGCACACTAGTCAGCTAAATATTTTGTGTGCTGCTGCTTAGTTAATTTTTGAAATTCAGTTAGTGTTAATATTGATGCATGTGTGCTGGTGCTATCGATGCATGTGTGCTGCTGCTATTGACAGTAAATTCAGTTAACTGAATCATGCATGATTTAGTTAATTTAGTGTGTGTGTGATGATTTGGCTGCTATTGAGATCTTCTATGTAGTGAGATCAGTTTTGCAGCTTATGTTCCGGCAAAACATAGCCTGAAATTGATGCATGTGTGCTCCTAAGTGACCTATGTGCTAGAAAGATTCATTTCCAGGTGTGCTGCTAAATATTGACCTAAGTGACCTATGTTTTTCCGGAAATGTTGATTCATTTCCATTCCGGCAAATTTCAGGCGCTCTATATGTGCACTTTCTAGCAAAGGTCATGCCGAAATTTTCCGTGAATTTCGGCATGACTTGTGCTAGAAAGTTGGACATATCGAGTGCTTGAGATTTGTCGCGACGGGAATGAACGACATTTCTGGCAAAACAAAGGTCGTCACTTTTTTTGTCATTATTCACTTTATTATATGAAGCTCGATAATTAAACGACTATGACATTGAACCCTAGGAACCATGACCGACACCGATGAGGCCGGAGGTTGTCACTCCCAATTAGTTCGAGCACACGCCTACCTCGACTTTCTGGTGGATCAGGAGAGACAGGAAGCTGGGTGTCCGGACCGCCTTGTCATGATGGATGACGATGGTTGTGGCGCCGGCACCGATACTGATGCCGCCAACGACACCCGCACTGATACTAGCGCTGATGATGTTCCTAAGTATAGCATAGAAGGTGGGACCTCCCAAGCCAGTGAGGGAAAGAAGGAAAAGAGGATACGACGCCGAAATGAGCTCGGCACCGGAAGACTGGTGGTCACGGCGGTGCACCCTGGCGAGTTCGAGCCAATAGAGGCATGAGAAGTGGCAGCGTGTTACGGCAACCAACTAGCATGCATCCTACGGGATACCGCTAACATCAACACCACAAAAATATGGAAGAATGATCAGTTGAAGAAGCTGCTTCTAACTAGGTTGCATGCAAGATTCCTGTTCCCCGGTCGTAATGACGAAGTCGACCCATGGGATGATGATGCCATGAAAAAAAATCAACAACAAAGCCCTAGGGAAGTTCAGCAACGCATTGAGCGCTTGGAAAACTAGGGTGAAAATGGTGATTCAAGTAGACCATGAAACCTACGCCGAGATTGTTGCAGACAATCCGAAAATTACGATAGAGGACTTTGAAAATTTCAAGGAGACTTGCAATGAAGAAGCTGCCAAGGCCAGGTCGGAGAGAGGCAAGCAGCTGCAGGCAAAGAACATGGGGAACCACCGCCTTGGAAGTCGTGGTTACATGGGAAAGAGGCCCGTGTGGGCTAAGGAGGATGCAGAACGTGAATGTCTGGGGATCCCAGACCCATTGGCTGACTTCACCGACCAGCAGGAGCACGACTTCATCAGGGCCCGATTCTCGTGGGACCCCAAGTAAAAGATTTTTTCACCGACGGGCCGACTAGGAAATTCATGAGATTACTGGTAATTATTCTTTTACCACCTTACATATTAGGTTCTGATCAATGAAGTCTACTACATTCTAGTCGCATTCGTTAAATGATTCACTGTCCATTTTGCAGAGAGAGCAACACAAGCTTGCGGCCGAGAGCGACTCGTCGACTCAGTCGACTCAGTCGTCGGCGAAGTACAAGTGGGACACTCCTTTCAACTGGGCCATGAACATAATGATGGGAAACCCGCCCGGCCAGCGGCTGCAATATGGACATGTGCATGGCGTCGGGGATGGGGCCACTTGGAAGTACTATTATAGCGAGGACCCATAGGCCAAAAGACAGAGAAAGAAGTCCAGTCAAGTGACTATCGACGAGAAGGTGGCGCGGGCGATGGAGAAAGCAAAAGCTGAGACCAAAGCTAAGATAATCGCTGCCTGTAGATCTGATTTCGTGGATGCCTTTACAACCTTGATTCCAACAGTGGTCACATGGGTGCAACAAAATCCAAATGTGCCACCAAGTGAATTTTCCATGCCCAGCTTCACCGGGAGCAACTCAATGAACATCGCACCCATACCCGTACCTAGTATGGAAACCGCACCCGCACCTCCTCCAGCACCTACTCCTCCGCCCAGCTCTCACAATAGCCCTAGCTCCATCTCTGGCTTGAATGTCGGGCCGTCGACATTGGCTGAGCTCGATGCCCTCACGGTAAATACGCGTCTTTGCACCTTCATCAACTCAACTAATTAATTAATTTTCAATTGCCGTTCTTTTTGGATCTCTAACGCCGCACGTATATGTCTTTGTAGGCCGACTCCACTCTGTGCACCCTCCTTTACAACATGAAGGGCGGGTTAGTGGATGTGGGGAAGGGTACTATAGTGAAGCCTAAGGATTGATTGTTTCACCGCCGGCAGATGCTTGATAACGCCTTAAGGGTCTTCGTGGCGAGTGTGAAAGCGGGCTACGAGGGTCTCCCTCGTCTGATACAAACCGATGGAGAGGATGACGAGACCCCCACGCAGCCTGGCCAATGCAAAAATTGGCCGATCCTATGGCCTAAAAATCTTCTTTGTGTCGAGGTGGCCGGGAACACACCAACGGGACCTCATGAAGGTATGACCACAACACCACCTACACAAGTACAACCATCGTCTGTGCTGCTTGCTGAGATCGAGAGACATGAGGAAGGAGGGCCAACCGTTCCGCCGGTAGATGATGCCATCTGTCCCATGGAAGAGGATAGGGATCATGACATGGAGGATGCCGACGATGACCCTAACCAGTATTTCAATACTGCCTTTGACAACAAAGTAATAACGAGTCAACCATGTGAATATGAGATGCATGTTCCAGAGCCGGAACGTCCTCAGGAGTGCAAGAACTCTTTGTTCATGCAATCCTCGAAGGACACGCTTCCAGATGCCGGCTCCACCCAAGCTCAAGTACTTAGCCAGAGTCGTCCAATGCTGAGCCCGACAACACTAGGGTGGTGCTCAGGGAGGGTCTGACAGACCCACCAACACCTCAGCCACCAAGAAGAAGCAGAGGAAGAGACCTGTGGCAAGAAAATCCAATAAAGTTGGCAATGTTGGTTCTAGCAGCGAGCAGCCTTCAACCAAGGTTGACCATGTACCGATGAAACATGCGCCATTAATCCATGTCGTGGGAGAGCCAATGGTACCGACGAATGCACTAGCTGCCATAGAAGGGGATCTCAGGAGACTCCATGACCATGTGCTTTCGACAGAGAGAAGCCTCCTCGCCTCGGATGATCCAGGATACCCACTTTATACAGTTCATGTGCTGAGCAGTTGCAAGATGTATGTCCACACATGCCCCGTGGACCTTCTCTTCCTAAGGTTTGATTACATCTTCCAGATGTTTCAAATGAGGACACTCGCTTTTACGTTCGTCCGCCTGTATGCGCTGCACATGAACTACATCGTCAGGAGAGAGCAAGTCACCGGTCTTGCGGTCGCGGACCCATACTACATGCATGAGGGCTTCTTGTCAGTCAACGATGCCAACCGTCAATATGCGAGTCAGTACATCAAAGAATTCTTGGTCAGCAATAATGACAAAGAAACGATTCTCCTACCTTATCATCCCAGGTAAGTCATCCGTGGATAGCACTATAACACATACATCCTTTCGTGCTTTTCAATAGTTACTTTGCACGCATGGAGGCTAAACTTGATCGTGTATTTTGCGCAGCGGGGGGTGTCGTGCCGTTCTCATTGTTCTTTACCCGCGTTACTCCCGTGCTCTATATTTGGACCCGTCGAAGAACATACAGAAGAAAGATTACACACACATAAAGTATGTTCTGGACAGAGCTATGCTGGGCTTCAGCATGCGGGGTGGCTACATCCAACACAAAAAAACAAATAAGGCCGGGCTTTGTTTCACCCACAAGACTGACTTCGGTTGCAACCAGCAACCGGCAAGAAGTGAGAATGATGGATTCTACGTCATCCATCTAATGATGGAGTACAGAAGGGATGTGCAATCACTTTGCATGAAATCTTCATCCGATACCCATATCCAGAGATGGGCCGAAGCCTTTGGAGCCGTGCCGGATAATCGACTTCGAAATGATTTCTACCGGACCCAACAGGAAATTGCGTCCATCATCATCAAAGATGTCCTCGAAGAGAATGGGATGTTCTATGCCGTCCCAATATCGTGAGCTGACGTCTGAACCCGCATTGCCCTACAGCGTTAGGACATGACGCCTTTCACTAAGCTTGGGTCTATCCTCCCGGATATGGACAGATGGGAAGAGTGCACTGCTTAAAAACAATGTGTCTGTTTAGTTACTTGTTACTTTCTGTACGACGAAACTTCGAATCTCTCAGTACGACGAAACTATTAGATGTATGGTGCCGCGCTCTAGTTAATTACTTTCGGTACGATAAAATTTGTTAACTATGTTTACTATATATGTTTCTTCTATTTCATAACTGTTTTGTCGAATTCGCTTCATGGTATATATATGTGCATCTCTGACAGGTATATAGATCAACAATGGCGAGGAAGTGGTATGCCGTGTACGTAGGGCATGTTCCGGGTGTGTATGATGAGTGGCTAGAGTGTCACGCCCAAGTCTCTGTCTTCTCTGGCGGAAGCCAGAAAGGGTTTGATAGCAGAGCGGAAGCCGGAGCTAGTTACTTGAGATTCATAGCAAAACAGGGGATTCAGAACCACCGCTGCTACAAAAACTACTACATAATACCGCTTTTGATCATTGTGATCGCTCTTATCGTGTATGTCTTAGTTTAGGTAGATGATGAAACATTTGTCTACGGTGACAATGTAAGATACATGCCATCATTATAACTTGTATCACTATTTAGAGATGATGATGAGATCGACATCATTTGTGTTGAGACTATGTTGACATGATGAGACTATGTTGTACCACTTCGATGATGATGATGAGACATTCTTTTTTCATATAGTTCCAGTGTATGTATACGTTGTAACTGTATAAAACATGTAAAAATACGAATACAACATAAAAAAAAGAAAATACTAGCAGTAGCGTGGGGTATTGGAGTAGTAGTAGCGCTGCTTACCAGTAGCGTTTGTTTGTTGGGCCACGCTACTAGCATTAGCAGTAGCGATGGGCAGAGGCGCGCTACTGCTAGATACAGATAGTAGTAGCGCTGGTTTAAACAAGCGCTACTGCTAAAAAGTAGTTGTAGCGCCGTAGCAGTAGCGCGCCTACCCACGCTAGTAATAGCCAAATAACCAGCGCTACCGGTAAGGGTTTTCCGAGTAGTGTGATTTTGGATTTGGAGTTTTGAATCATTCCATTTGGACTTGACCACTTGGGTATCCCTTGATTTTCACCCAAGTGTCCCCTCTCCTCCTCTAATCCATCATTTCACCCCTGGCCAACCCAACAATATTGCTTGGAATATTTTTCTTAAATGAAAAATATTCATTTTGCCTCTAAAACCCTAGCCAAACTCCTTGACCTCCAAAGCAACCCTCATTTCTATTGCCCCAATAATCCTGAGAAAAATCCCAAATATTCTTTGGACCCTAGGGCACATTTATGAGCAAAAATATTTCACCACTCTTTGGAATATTTTGGCTACAGAAAATATTTTCACTCCTGGGCTGAAATGGTAGTTTCTACAGCAACTACCTTTTTACTAGCTCCAATGTAGCTGGTTTTCTCTGAGCTTATTCACCTTAGTAAGAGTCAGTAAAAACCCAAAGCTCAGCCGTTGAATCCATGTGGTTTGACGATAGTAACTCCCCAAAGTTTCTGTCCAGTAACTTAACCTCATCACCATTTTACTTCTACTACACCTGGAACCAAACTGAGCCATGGTAACACCTCAGCTTACTAAGGACTACATGTCAGACATCATGGTTAGTGCATAGGTGGCCTGGTGTCATGGTCTACGCGGTGACCGCGTTCGTACGAGCGTGCTGGCATGCCAAACGCGCGCTCTGCGCGTTGCCAGCGCCTCTGTGGAGCGCGTGCTTGCTGCTCGGCTAGCCAGAGCGTGTCCCCCCTCACCACCCCCTTAACATCACCCTGCCGCTCGCCGACGCCGGAGCTCACTGCAGCGAGCACGGGCACGGTCCAACCAACGGCACAGTGCCCGTGCACTGTGTTTGTCTCTTTCCCCCTCGTTCCTGTGCTCGTCCGCGCCCGCGCACAGTTGCTTCGTAACCTCCGTCGCCTTCTCCATCGCCCTCTGGCACCGTTCGTCACCGGGCGCGGGGGACAGGTGTCTTCCGGTGGAGCCCGAGCCCTCCTCGCCGCCCCGCCTATAAAAACCCCCTCCGCAACCTCCTGGAGCATCACAACTCACCCCCACTCCCTCCTATAGCCACTAGAAGCCGCAGCCTGGCCGGGCAGGCCGCGGGCTGCCGTCCCTGAGCCGAGCTCGCTAGCGATCCCCTCTGGATCGTTTCCGCAGCTCCGGCCACTCCCAAGCCAAGGCGACCCTGTCAGGGCCTCCGCCTCTCCTCCGTGAAGCCAACGCGCCTAGCTAGAGCCCCTGGAGCCGCACCAAGCCGCCATCTTCTTCAACTCCAGCAACCTCCGCCCTTTGTCGCCGCTGGAGAGGGCAAATCCGACACCGTCCAGCCACCGTTAGCCACACTACGGGTATGGGCAGGTGCGCAAGAACCTTCTCCGTCAATCCCTCCCTCTCATTTGCCTCCAAGAAGTCTCATCGCCGGCATGAGCTCCGGCGGATCGCCGTTCCCCTCTGTTTCCCTCTCCCCTCCCTCCGGCCTGACTAGCGGGGCCCGCTAGTCAGCCACTCACTACGCACGCGAAGCGGTATGAGTGGTCGCGCCCCAGGAGAGTACGCCTTCGACGTCACCCCCCTCTGTTTTTCTTTTTCAAATTCATTTAAATTCCAGGAGACTTCAAATGGCCATAACTTTTATTCTACAAGTCAAAATGTAGTGATTCCTTTTGTATCGTGTTCTGTGTCCAAAAATCTAACAGCACCCAAAAGATGGGATTTTTCCTTGCTGTCTGGATTTTCTGGCAATTTTCAGCAGGTTTCTTCATATTTTCATTTGTGGTTTTTGAATATTTTCAGAGGAACCAGCTTGTCTTGAGGACCACTAGGAGCTTTGTGAACCTCATCAGTGCTAAGGCAAGCCACAGTAACATTTTCATGGTGCCACTACAATATTTATGATTTTCATACTTGAACTTATGAATATTGATGCATTTAAATCTAGTTATATAATAAATATATTCTGTTATATGCTTGTTATGTTAAAATACTTGAACTTCAGAAGGTTTGAAGTAAATATTGTTGGCAAGATAAGGAGAATTAGTTGCAAGTGATAAATAAATAATATGGTCGTAGAGTTTGATGAGTAATTTTAATATTATTTTTGCATGAGGTATAATGATGATAATGCTAGAAATAGTTCTGGTATGAGTAAAGAGAGGTTTTATCCAGAATAGTAGCATGAGTTCATGATGGCTCCGTAGGAGCGTGGTTGGTGCAGTCTTTGCACGGTTATGTGATGCATATGTTAAGTGATGCATGGTATGGCAGTATGACACCGGTTATTTTCTTTTCACATTAAGTTGAACCTGATTAATAATTCAACTTGAACATGTTGTTGACCGGGTCGTGGTGCCGCTGAAATGAATCTTTCCCAGTGCAACCACATTTGCCGATATGGGACGGCCTTAATGCATTTCATTGTCGTGCCTCTGGTCGGTACCTCCATTTAGGGAAGGTTATGGGCGTGTTGTACCCTTGGCCGGTAGGCAAGCATAACCTTGTGAGCCCGTTGTTAAGTTAATTTTGGTACCGGATCCGAGAGTGGATCATGGCCACGATGGTGGTCGAGGTGTCTGGAGGTAGACACGGGGCCACCCAGGACTAGCCCAGTGGGGTCTGAGTCGGAAGGGCCGGGAGAGTGTCATGACAGTGAAATGGTTTCGTCGGAACGCTATTGGTCCACCCGAATGGGAGTGTGAGGCCATGGGTTCTGTAGTGTGGGTACAGTGTACTAACCTCTGCAGAGTGTTTTTAATCTATCGATAGCCGAGTCCACGGATGCGGACACCCTCGAAAGTAAGGTACACCATGGGTCAACACTTAATAAATATGCACACTAAATTGCACTAAGGATGGCAGTGAGGTCATCGTGTTGAGTTGGACATGAGTTATCGGGTTGTGATCGCCGTAAGGATCACGGGCCACGAGTTGGTCGGGTTGTGATCGCCGTAAGGATCACGGGCCATGAAATGGTAGGGTTGTGATCGTCGTAAGAATCATGAGTATGTTTTGGTAATATTATGTTTGTTGGTCACACCTGGTAAGCAAGTCGGGAGAATGAGTACCTGTTGAGAATTGTCACGGCATGTTGGATATATAGTTGCATTGTTGATTAAATTGGATAAATATCATAATATTGTCTGTCATCTTGTTTATGCTTATTGTGAGCTTTCAAGTACATTCAATGTACTGACCTGGCGTGTCATGCCAGATTTTGGGAAAGTCCCGTTGGAAAGGAGTGATGTCCGAGTCTAGACCGTGTCCACGTCGGTGTCCTTGTGCTATGGAGTCCTGCTACGATGTTGTTCCGTTGCCGAGTAGTTGTCACGATCGAGGCCCCTTTATGTTCACTAAATAATGTACATATTGTTCAGCCGCACCGTGTGTGCCGCTTGGCCTCGCTAACTGTTGTAATATGAACTATGTTCCGCTAGCATGAATAAAGCGGTTGTTTTCTGTACCATGTTGTAGTGTGTTGCCAGAAGACAAGGTCTCTAGGCTGGCAATGCAAGGTAAACCGGTCGCTCTGAGCCGGGGTGCCACATCATTGTTGTGCCTCTGGTCGGTGCCTCCATTTAGGGAAGGTTATGGGCGTCTTGTACCCTTGGCCGGTAGGCAAGCATAACCTTGTGTGCCCATTGTTAAGTTAAGTTTTGGTACCGGATCCCAGAGTGGATAGTGGCCACGACGGTGGTCGAGGTGTGTGGAGGTAGACATGGGGCCACCCAGGACTAGCCCATTGGGGTCTCAGTCGGAATGGCCGGGAGAGTGTCATGACAATGAAATGGTTTTGTCCGAACGCTGTTGGTCCACCCGAATGGGAGTGCGAGGCCATGGGTTCCGTAGTGTGGGTATAGTGTAGTAACCGCTGCAGAGTGTTTTTAATCTATCGATAGCCAAGTCCACGGTTACAAACATGCTCGAAAGTAGGGTACACCATGGGTCAACACTTATAAAATATGCACACTAAGTTTGTACTGAGGATGGCAGTGAGGCTATCGTGTTGAGTTTGGCCATGAGTTGGTCGGGTTGTGATCGCCGTAAGGATCACGGGCCAAGAGTTGGTCGGGTTATGATCGCTGTAAGGATCATAGGCCATGGATTGGTCGGGTGGTGATCGCCGAACGGATCACAAATGTGTTTTAGAGATTATCATGTTGTGGTCTGGAAATGATCACGTCCGGTAAGCACGTCCGTGGAACAAGTACCAGTTGAACATAGTCACAGCATATTGGATTTATGGTTGCATTGTTGCTTAAATGGTTAAATATCCCGATATTGTTTGTCATTATGTTAATGCTTATTGTCAGCTTGCAAGTACATTCAATGTACTGACTTGGCATGTCATGCCAGATTTCAGGAAAGTCTCATTGGAAAGGAGTGTTGTCCGAGTCTAGACTGTGTCCACATCGGTGTCCTTGTGCTATGGAGTCCCGCTACGACATTGTTCCGCTGCCGAGTAGTTGTCATGATCGAGGCCCCTTTATGTTCACTAAATAATGTACATATTGTTCAGCCGCACCAGGTGTGCCGCTTGGCCTCACTAACTGTTGTAATATAAACTATGCTCCGCTAGCATGAACAAAGCGATTGTTTTTCTGTACCATGTTGTTGTGTGTTGCCAGAAGACAAGGTCTCTGGGCTGGCAATGCAAGGTAAACCGGTCGCTCTAAGCCGGGGTGCCACAACGCTTGGTATCAGAGCCGCGCTGACTGTAGGCCACGCTAGACTAAGCCGAGTCAATTGGACTTTAGATACGAGTTATAGTTGAGTGCCGGTAATAATTGTAGCTGGTTGTTGCATTACATGCACTGATTTTATTTTTATCCTAACTTGCTAATGGTTGTGACTGTAGATGGCTCCGGTGCTGTATCCGTGCCAGTTGCAGCTGATGTCGTACACGTCGCCGCATCTCCTTCGTAACGTGTGGCGTCGGCTGTACCCTCACGGAGACGATCCAGCCTATCATGTGTACCGGGAGTGCCTAGCTGACTCAGTGTATGAGTATCACGCCGTCGTTACTCGACGCGCTAGTTCCGGTTCCAGCTCTTACACTCGTACCTCTCGTAGTGGCTATGCTTCTACCGCTTCTCAGGCTGTCCAGTTTGCTGCATTCGAGGTACTTGTTGAGCTCCGCTATAACAAGGTCCGGATGCAGAACCACCCAGGTTTCCATTACTATCCTTCTCTCCATGATAATGGTCGTGTCCCTTTCCCTGTCATTGATCCAGAGTCTGATAGTGTAGCTAGCCACCTTTCTCGCTACATCACTGCTAGCTATCTTCTGATCTACGAGCTAGCTCGTGAGCTGAGTCGTTCTCGTACTGCTTTAGCTTCTACTTTAGTTTCTGCTCGCTTAGCCACTGCTTCTCCATCTGTAGGATCTACTCCCTACGTCCCTGCTAGTTCTAGGTCCCCTGTTTCTCCGGTTACTCCTCCGAGTAGCTCGGCCACCGCAACTGCGAGTCCACTTAGTGCTCCTGCTGAGTGGGTTTCACTCCTCGCCACTCCTGCAGCCCCGATGATCCACCCTCCACCTGCCCCTGAGGGAGAGCCCTCGAGGCAGTGTCGTCGTGTCACTTTTAACCCGGAGGTCTCCGTTAACCCCATCAGTTCTGGATCCGTGTCCGCTTCAGGAGAGGACCCCGCAGCACCAGCAGAGCAGTAGAGCTTTCGAGTATTCTCAGTCGTCGGGATGGAGTATGGATGTAGTCGTACGAGTCATGATGTTTCGTTTTATGTATGAGGGTAGTTGGACCTGGCATGTTGTTATCTTTCTTGTATGAGTCTATGTATAATTATGTTGGACTTTATTTTATTCGCCATATTTTCTTTGCCTTTTCGGTTTCACTTGGATTTTGTTGCTGGCTTCTCCCCAGTTTATATTGAATGATTCTCATCTCGGTTGCGTTGACTTTGGAAAAATCATATTAGGATGACGATGGGAGGCTGCAGTAGCAACGTTCACGAGGGTTCTCCTGTTCGGCGTTCCGCACGACAGGCGGGACAATCACCCGAGCCGTACGTTCCACCACCACCTCCACCGCCAAATCCACCCTCCACCGAGCAAATTATGCGTATGTTCGAGGAACAACGAAATAATGATCTGATGGAAATATTCAGAAGTATTCAAGCAATGGTTGGACAGAATGGAAATCAGCCCGTCCCTCACTCCAAGTTATCTGATTTTCAAAGGACTAAGCCTCCCAGTTTCTGTCAGGCCATTGATCCCTTGGATGCCGATGATTGGCTGAGAACAATGGAAAAGAAGCTTGAGGTTGCTCGAACTGATGAAGAGGATAAGGTCCCATTTGTAACACATTATCTGGAAGGCGCTGCTGCCATATGGTGGGAAAATGAAAAGGCCATAGGGACTGATAATGAAGCAATTACCTGGTCAAGATTCAAGGAGCAATTCCGAAAATACCACATCCCTACGGGAATCATGAAGACTAAGCATCATGAATTTCTCGCGCTCCTCCAAGAAAGTCAGTCAGCGGGGGAATATTTGCAGAACTTCAATCACCTGTCACGTTACTCTCAATATGACGTGGCCACTGAAGAAAGGAAGATGGACAGATTTCTTGGTGGATTAAACCCGCAACTTCGTTGTGCCCTCAGTGTGCTCAATTTTCCAGATTTCCAAACCCTGGTGAACAAGGCTTTCATTGCTAAAAGGGAACACAAGCTTGCATCAGATAATAAGTCTGCCCATAACGATCACAAGCGCAAGTTTGAGCCCAAAAAGGAAATGCAACTAGTGCAGAAGGTTCGTACCTGGCAGCCAACTCCGATGGCATACCAGCCTAACTGGCAATAAAATGTTAACAAGGCCAACACCCAAGTCAAGAATGACGTGCTCAACCCAGTTCTGGAGAATCGCCTGCGCAATAATTCCTGTTACAGTTGTGGACAAACCGGACATTATGCTAAACAGTGTCCCAAGAACAACCGGACCAATGTTACGTTCAAGCCACAAGTCCATTATTTGGAGGCAGGACCAAGTCAGCACGACGTCACGGGATACGTTAATCACATTTCTGCCGATGAAGCCCAAGAAAATCCTAAATTCGTCATTGGTATGTTCCCTATTAATAACATACATGCAGTAATTTTATTTGACTTTGGGACTTCCCACTCTTTATTTCTCGGAGTTTTGTTGCCCAAAACAAATTTCCTTGTTCGCTTTTGGGCAAGAATATGCTGGTACAAACCCCGGGATCCCTTATCAGAAGCAATCTAGTATGCCGCAATCTGGAAGTCAGTATCAACAGAATCCGTTTTCCAACATCTTTGATACTTATTGAGTCTGATAATTTGGATGTTATCTTGGGTATGAATTGGCTGACTCAGTACCAAGTATGCATAAATTGTGCAACCCGAGAAGTCAACTTGACCGGCCAAGATGGACAAACCACAAACTTTATTGCTCGTAGGAGCATACCCTCTAAGGAAATGGTCTTTACAACAATAACTTAGATGGAATTAATTCCGGTGGTTAGTGAGTTTTCTGATGTATTCCGAGAAGAAATGCCAGGCATGCCACCTGATCGAGAGCTTGAGTTTGCAATAGAACTTGTGCCCAGAACCACACCAATACATAAGAAATATTATCGAATGCCGTCATCTGAATTAGTGGAGCTAAAGAAACAGCTTGATGAAATGCTCCAAAAAGGGTATATCCGCCCCAGTTCCTCACCATGGGGATCACTTGCTATTTTTGTGGACAAGAAAGATGGCAGGCTCCGTATGTGTGTGGACTACCGACAGTTAAATGATGTCACGATCAAGAACAAATACCCTCTGCCAAGAATTGATGATTTGTTTGATCAGGTCAGTGGAGCTAAGGTATTCTCAAAGATTGATTTGCGGACTAGATACTATCAACTCAAAATTAAAAAGGAGGATATTCCCAAGACTGCATTCACCACTCGCTACGGTCTCTATGAATATACAGTCATGTCCTTCGGCCTCACCAACGCCCCCGCTTTCTTCATGCACATGATGAATAAAGTATTCATGGATTTCCTCGATAAGTTCGTGGTCGTCTTCATCGATGATATAGTTATTTACTCCAGAAGTGAAGAAGAGCATAAGGAACACCTCCGCGTAGTGTTACAACGACTCCGTGAGCACCAGTTATATGCCAAATTCAGTAAATGTGAGTTTTGCCTCAAGCAAGTTGGATTCCTCGGGCATGTGCTATCCGCCGAAGGTATAGCCGTGGACCCAAGCAAGGTGAAAGATGCGCTCGACTGGTTGCCACCCGCCACCGTATCTCAGATCCGGAGTTTTCTTGGATTAGCCGGATACTATCGCCGTTTCATTGAAGGGTTCTCCAAGATTGCTAAGCCCATGACGGAGCTGCTCAAAAAGGATAAGAAGTTTGAATGGACTTCGGACAGTGAGAAAAGTTTCACCGAGTTGAAGACGCGCTTGACAACTGTGCCAGTATTAACACTTCTTGATATCTACCGCAGTTTTGACATATACTGCGACGCTTCCCGGCAAGGACTAGGATGCGTACTTATGCAGGATGGCAAGGTAGTAGCTTATGCCTCACGGCAGCTACGACCCCACAAAGGAAATTACCCCACTCGTGATTTGGAGTTGGCCGTGGTAGTTCATGCTTTAAAATTTTGGAGACACTACCTCGTCGGAAAAAGGTGCCAAATTTTTACCGATCACAAAAGTCTCAAGTATATATTTACTGAGCCGGATTTAAATCTCCGTTAACGAAGATGGCTTGAGTTGGTCAATGATTATGACCTTGGAATAAATTACCATCCGGGTAAGGCCAACGTGGTTGCCGATGCACTGAGTCGAAAACCCGTCAGTTTGAACGTCATGTTGGAATCTTTGCCTTCCGAACTTAAAGAGGAGATAGCTCAGCTCAACCTGGTCATAGTTGAGGCTGGCCTTGCCAATATTCTGAAGGTTACCCCTACTCTTCAGGAAGAAATCCGCAAAGGCCAGTCAGGCGATGCCGATCTGCAGAAACGCCTCAAGTTTTCCGATTTCTCGAAGGATCAGTATGATACCCTCCGATTCAGGGGAAGGATTTCTGTGCCTAATCAAGCTGATCTGAAGCAGAAAGTTTTGTCAGAAGCCCACGAATCCTCGTATTCAATCCACCCGGGAGGTACGAAAATGTATGAAGACCTTCGACAAATATTCTGGTGGGATGGAATGAAGAAAGACATCGCTTATTTCATAGCCTGTTGCGACATATGCAACAAAGTAAAGGCAGAACATCAGAAACCAGCCGGACTTCTCCAACCACTGCCAGTATCACAATGGAAATGGGACGATGTCTGTATGGATTTCATCACAGGACTACCTAAGACCCGACGGGACAATAACGCGATCTGGGTCATAGTGGATACATTAACCAAGGTGGCCCACATCCTCCCAATCAAAACCTCCTACCGAGCAGATGAGCTTGCACGACTGTATGTATCCAGAATTGTCAGTCTGCATGGCGTTCCACGAACCATCAATTCTGACCGAGGTTCGCTTTTCACCTCCGCTTTTTGGTCCCGTCTCCATCAGGCCCTCGGAACATAGTTGAAATACAGTACCGCTTATCATCCTCAAGCGGATGGGCAGACAGAAAGAGTAAATCAGATACTTGAAGATATGCTCCAAGCCTGTGTTTTGGCCCAAGGACCACAATGGGAAGATTGCTTGACGTACGCTGAGTTCTCATATAACAATGGGTTCCAGACCAGTTTAAACATGTCACCATATGAAGCTTTGTATGGCCATAAGTGCTGCACTCCATTAAATTGGTCTCAAACCGGAGATAGCCGTATTTTCGGAACAGATCTCATGCTGGAAGCCGAAAAGCAAGTCAAGGAGATCCGAGACAGATTGCAATTGGCCAAATCGCGACAGAAAAGTTATTACGATGCAAAGCACCGACAGATCAGTTTCAAACCCGGAGAACATGTCTACCTTTGAGTCACGCCTATCAAAGGAATCAAAAGGTTTCAAACCCGTGGAAAATTGGCACCCAGATTTATTGGTCCATTTCCCGTTATGACACGAGTAGGTGCTATGGCATATCAGTTGGAGTTGCCCCCTGAGCTGTCAGACGTGCACAACGTGTTCCACTATTCACAACTGCGACGGTGCATATCACCGCCCGAGAAAAAGACCGATTTGACAGAGATAGAGCTGGCAAAGGACTTGACCTACGAAGAGAGGCCAGTAAATCACAAAAGTCTTACAAGGTCCAATGGATGCATCATACCGAGTTAGAATCAACCTGGGAATCAGAAGAATTTCTAAGGGCATGTTATCCAGAATGGTTTTCCCAAGAACCAGAATCTCGAGGACGAGATTCATTCTAAGTGGGGGAGGTTTGTGATAGCCTGGTTTTTGCCCTCTTTTCTTTACCTGATTTTCAGTTGAGTTGGTTTTGAATTTGGAGTTTTTGATCATTTCATTTGGACTTAACCACTTGGGTACCCCCTTGATTTTCACCCAAGTGTTCCCTCTCCTCCTCACAACCATCATTTCACCCCTGGCCAACCCAAAAATATTGTTTGGAATATCTTTCTTAAATGAAAAATATTCATTTTGGCCTCCAAAACCCTAGCTAAACCTTTGAGGTCCATAGCAACCCTAATTTTTCTTGCCCCAAAAATCCTGAGAAAAATCCCAATTATTCTTTGGACCCTAGGGCACCTTTCTGAGCAAAAATATTTCACCACTCTTTGGAATATTTTGGCTACAGAAAATAAAGTCACTTCTGGGCTGAAATGGTAGTTTCTACAGCAACTACCTACTAGCTCCATTGTAGCTGGTTTTCCCTATGGTTATTTACCTTAGTAAGAGACAGTAAAACCCCAAAGCTCAGCCCTTGAATCCCAGTGGTTTGACCACAGTAACGCTCCAAAGTTACTGTCCAGTAACTTGTCAGCATCACAAGTTTACTTCTACTGCACCTGCAACCTAACCAAACCATGGTAACAACTCAGTTTACTAAGGACTACATGCCAGGCATCTTTGTTAGTGCGTAGGGTGGCCTGATGTCACGGTGCACGCGGTGACCGCGTTCGTCCGAGTGTGCTGGCACGCAATACGCGCTCTCCGCGTGTCGCCAGTGCCTCTGTTAAGCGCGTGCTTGCTGCCCAGCCGGCCAGAGCTTGCCACACCTCGCCACCATCCTCGTCTCCACTTCCATAACTCCCCCCTGCCACTCGCCGACGCTGGAGCTCGCCGCAGCAAGCACGGGCACGGTCCGGCCAACGGCACAGTGCGTGGCGCACTGTGTTCGTCTCTTTCCCCCTTGTTCATGTGCTCGTCCGCGCCCGCGCATAGTCCCTGTGTGACCTCCGTCGTCTTATCCCTCTTTCTCTGGCGCCGTTCGTCACCGGGCGCCGTGGACAGGTGTCCTCCGGCAGAGCCCGAGCCCTCCTCACCGCCCCGCCTATAAAAGCAGCCCCTCCACAGCCTCTTGGAGCACCTCAGCCACTCCCACTCCCTCCTAGAGCCAGTAGAAGCCGTAGCCCGGCCGGGCAGGCCGTGGGCTGCCGTCCCGGAGCCGAGCTCGCCGGCGATCCCCTCTGGATCGTTCCCGCAGCTCCGGCCCCTCCCAAGCCAAGGCGACCCCGCCAGGGCCTCCGCCTCTCCTCCGTGAAGCCAACCCACCTAGCTGGAGCCCCTGGAGCTGCCCCAAGCCGCCGTCTTCCTCATCTCCGGCAACCTCTGCCCTCTGTCTCCGCTAGAGAGGTCAAATCCGACGCCGTCCGTTCACCGTTAGCTACGCTACGGGTACCGGTAGGTGCGCAATCATATTCTCCATCGATCCCTCCCTCTCGTTTGGCTCCAAGAAGCCTCACCGCCGGCGTGAGCTCTGGCGAACCGTCGCCACCCACTGTTTCCCTCTCCCCTCCCTCCGGCCTGACTAGCGGGGCCCGCTTACGCGCGCGAAGCGGTATGAGTGGTGGCGTCCCAGGAGTTTACGCTTTCGACGTCACCCCCCTCTGTTTAATTATTTCAAATTCATTTAAATTCCAGGAAACTTCAAATGGCCATAACTTTTTATCTATAAGTCCAAATGCATTGATTCTTTTTGCATTATGTTCTGTTTACAAAAATCTAATAGCACCCAAAAGATGGGATTTTTCCTTGCTGTCTAGATTTTTTGGTAATTTTCAGAAAGTTTCTTGATATTTTCTTTTTGTGGTTTTGAATATTTTCAGAAGAGTCAGCTTGTCTTGAGGATCACCAGGAGCTTTATGAACCTCATCAGCACTAAGGCAAGCCACAGTAACATTTTCATAGTGCCACTTCAATATTTGTGATTTTCCTACTTGAACTTATGAATATTACTGCATTTAAATTAGTTATATAATGATTATATTCTGTTAAATGCTTGGCATGTTAAAATATTTAAACTATAGAATGTTTAAAGTGAATCTTGTTGGTAAGCTAAGGAGAACTTAGTTGCAAGTGATGAATGAATGATATGGTAATAGAGTTGATAATTAGTTTAATTATTAATTTTGCATGATGAAAAATGATGAGATTGCTAGAAATGATTCTGGTATAAGTGAAGTGTGATCTTAACCAGAGTAGTAGCATGAGTTGATGCTGGCTCCGTAGGAGCGTGGCTGATTCAGTTGTTTGCATGATTATGTGGTGCATATGTTAAGTGATGCATAGCATGGCATTATGACACCGGTTATTTTCACATTAAGTTGAACCTGATTAATAACTCAACTTCAAAATGTTGTTGACCGGGTCATGGTGCCGCTGAAACGAGTCTTTCCAAGTGCAACCACATTTGCCGGTATGGGACGACCTTAATGCGTTTCATTGTCGTGCCTCTGGTCGGTGCCTCCATTTAGGGAAGGTTATGGGCGTGCTGTACCCTGGCCCGGTAGGCAAGCATAACCTTGTGTGCCTATTGTTAAGTTAAGTTTTGGTACCGGATCCCAGAGTGGATCGTGGCCACGACGGTGGTTGAGGTGTCTGGAGGTAGACACGAGGCCACCCAGGACTAGCCCATTGGGGTCTGAGTGGGAATGGCCGGGAGAGTGTCATGAAAATGAAATGTTTCGTCCGAACACTATTGGTCCAACCGAATGGGAGTGCGAGGCCATGGGTTCCATAGTGTGGGTACAGTGTACTAACCTCTGCAGTGTGTTTTTAATCTATCGATAGCTGCGTCCACGATTACCTCGAGTCCACGGTTACGGACATGCTCGAAAGTAGGGTACACCATGGCTCAACACTTAATAATATGCACACTAAATTGCACTAAGGATGGCAGTGAGGTCATCGTGTTGAGTTGGACATGAGTTGTCGGGTTGTGATCGCCGTAAGGATCACGGGCCACGAGTTGGTCGGGTTGTGATCGCTGTAAGGATCACGGGCCATGAAATGGTCGGGTTGTGATCGCCGTAAGGATCATAGGCCATGGATTGGTCGGGTGGTGATCGCCGAAAGGATCACAAGTGTGTTTCAGAGATTATCATGTTGTGGTCCGAAAATGATCACGTCCGATAAGCACGTCCGTGGAACAAGTACCAGTTGAACATAGTAACATCATATTGGATGTATGGTTGCATTGTTGCTTAATTGGTTAAATATCCTGATATTGTTTATCATTATGTTTATGCTTATTGTGAGCTTGCAAGTACATTCAATGTACTGACCTGGCGTGTCATGCCAGATTTCAGGAAAGTCCCGTTGGGAAGGAGTGATGTCCGAGTCTAGACTGTGTCCACATCGGTGTCCTTGTGCTATGGAGTCCCGCTACGATGTTGTTCCACTGCCGAGTAGTTGTCATGATCGAGGCCCCTTTATGTTCACTAAATAACGTACATATTGTTCAGCCACACCGGGTGTGCCGCTTGGCCTCACTAACTGTTGTAATATAAACTATGCTCCGCTAGCATGAATAAATCGGTTGTTTTTCTGTACCATGTTATTGTGTGTTGCCCGAAGACAAGGTCTCTGTGCTGGCAATGCAAGGTAAACCGGTCGCTCTGAGCCGGGGTGCCACACCACACCCATGTAATGGAGAGACGGGGCCATAGGGGTACATCAACAGAAGCTAAATCAAATTATCTTTCCAATGCAAAAAAACATCACATCATTTGGAGTTGTGAGTCAAAAGTACTAGTCATTCTCGTGGAAGGTGTCCAGGCTGTCAAGACTTCGCGAATTTTCGAGGAGCTCTCCAACAACTCCCAAAGTTAACTGCTTATTCACCCAAGGAAGCCATGCAAACCTTCTTACTTTTGAAATCATTTTCACACCTAGCTAAGGGGGATTGTCCCTGCTATAAAACCCCATGTCCCCCATCCTCTAGAAAAAACCTTTTGTCAAACCATTCAGCTACAAGCTTATGCAGCAAGACTGCTAGAGAGATCTGAGAGATCTTGCTACCTTTTCTCTTGTGTGTTCATTCGGATTCGCGAGAAGGAGCCTCTGGTTCCCCCTAGTTCGTGCTCTACGGTTCCGGCCGTTTTGTATGGATTAGTCCCGGTTTGTGGTTCTGCGATTGTTCGGACAGCGGGTTGGAGTTCTTGCAGCTTCGGTCAGCCATCCCCAACATACGGGTTGCATCCAACCTTGGTAGGTATAAAGCTAGTTATCCCGGCTGCTTGCAGCTAGTTATCCCTCCCGATTTGATCCTACGACGTGAAGATCGGGCCACTCTCGGGCGTGAACTCGTTCATCGGATTCCCACCACTCATCTGGCATGAGAGCCTTCATTGACACAGTAGGATCTGTTATCGAAGTTTATCTTGCTATCATCCCTTTAGATCGAGTGTTTTTCATGCTATATTTTCTGTCTTAGAAGTCCAAAGCCCCACCAAAAATAAATCCAAGCCTTGTTGGTGCTGAGATCTTGTTGTTGCATACCTTGCATGTTCTTCATCTTTTAGATCTGCATCAACTTCATCTTCATAATTGCTTTCAGATTTGGTTGTTGTGCTTTGGAAAAAGAGAGAAAAAAGTGGCGAAAAATCAAAGAGAGAAAAAAAGAGTGGAAAAAAGTCAAGAGAGAAAAGGAAAGTCTTGTGTAAGATCCAAAAGTTTCAGCTTGATAGAAAAAATTTCAGAAGCTTGTGTGTTGTGTTTTTCAATCTTGGTGCAAAGGTGCAGAAGATCCATCCACATATTTTTCTTCATTTGCATCAACTTGATTTCATCACAAGCCCCTTTTTGTTTACCCCACCGAGCTCCACCAAAAACCGAAGCTAGTTCTTTGATCCCTGTCTTTCAATTGCTTTAACCCCCCCCCCCCCCGGGAGAAGCACAATCTGATGTGAACTCATAAGAACTTTGGTGATTAAGAGGTGAGGTTGTGCGATTCCACAAAATTATCCTATTCCACTTTTGGCCGTACTAACATGGCAGGATCTAGATCGAGTGTTCATGGAGAAAACCATGGGAAAGCAGATGCCCCAGTCACACGTGCTGATTTCAGGAATTACGGAACATGGTTCGAGACCTTGGAAGGATGTTTCATGAGCGTCTTCGAGCAGGTGGTGATGGTGTTCGACACCAACAATGCCCTGTTTCTCATGAAGTGCAGCAAAGAAGACATGCTCGAGGGCATGATGTTGATGCCCATGGGCGTGTCACTACTACTCAAGAAGTGCGACAAGGAGGACATGCTCGAGGGCATAGTGTTGCTGCTGCTCATGGGTGTGGCGCTGCTGCTCCTGAAATGCAACAAGGATGGCATGCCCGAGGGCAAGCTACTGCTTCCCCTGGGCATGTCGCTGCTGCTCATGAATCGCGACAACGTCATGGCCGACAACAAAGTTATGGCACCCATCGGCACGTCGATGACCTACCGCAAAGCATGACCATGGTTGATGAACCAACTCCGGTGATTCATAGCCCATGTTTACATGAGAAGCTCATTCCTAGTGTTGCCATCTTGACCACCGCTATTGTCCCAACATCCAAGAAACATGTGCCTCTAATTCCATGTGAGGAAGAGAGTCCACAGTCAAAAATCCCACACTTGAGAGTGATAAGAAAAGCAAGCTGAGTGACTCCACCAAAAGTGAGGAAGAGTGTCCACTTTCCAAAATCTCACCACTTGAGAGTGAAAAGAATCCAGTCCTGGCATAAGTGGAAACCCATTTATCTCGGGATAAGGACTTGAACTTAGAAGCCCTCCCCAATCTGATATTATAGTCCCAGTGTAGATAGAAATTCCCTTATGATCTAATTCCTAGCGTTGAGTGACTCCACCAAATGTGAGGAAGAGTGTCCACTTTCCACAATTCCATATATTGAGAGTGATAAAGAAAGTGAGGTGAGTGAGTCCACAAAATGTGAGATTGAGATCATTCCACACCTCATTAGAGAGATGAGTGAACCACAACATAATATACCACATTATCCAAGAGACAGGATTAGTGAGTTGTGTGAGTCAACCAAATGTGAGCTTGAGGTGTTTCCCGATAATATGAAAGAGATGAGTGATCCACCAAATGAAAAGAGAGAGGAGTATCCTATTACTAACCTTTCACAAAATTCTTTTTCTTTACAATATGTGCAGATGCAAAAGTCATACCTATCAGCTCTCTTGAAACGACGGGAGGACGAGATTCAGGAACAATTGTGGTGCACGTGGAACACCACTACACAAGGTGCATGTGTGCAGATTGATTTTTAGAAAGGCATTCAAGTACTCAATAAGGTAAAACAAAAAGGATCTTCCATTTTTATGAAGCCAGAGGTATGCACCTATGAGTTTTTGAAGCAATGGCGTGATAAGATTCGAGAAAAATTGTTCGGTACATCATCCATCCAGCAATATGGTTTTGCTAATCTTGAAGAGGCTATAAAAGATCCAATAAAACTTAACGTTGCACATGATTACTCATCATTTTCTTTTCCTAGTTATTTTGTATTGTCCTTGTGCTATAATTTTGCATACTTGAGGACAACTTTTCTCCTAGAGAGGGAGGCTGATAAGAACATGATAATGATGGGTTACAAATTTGTGATCCATGGAAATATTTGCTGGAAGGAACTCCTAAGTTGAATAAAACATCATGTTTGCATTGTCCATAAGATAGCAAAGCTGAAAACCAAAATACTCTATATCATGAAACCTTTGCATTATGATTTGGTATTGCCTTGTTTTCTTTTGTGTTATGACCAAGTAGAGTCGAGGACGACTCCTTTTTAAGAAAGGGGGGATGATGAGGACATCTTGGTCATTGAAACAAGACCAATCATCCAAGGACAAACTCCAAGTTGTGACAAACAAGTACATGATCAGATGCAACACAATTCAAAGGTGAAAGCTACAAATGAGAATTGCATCATTTCTTTGCATGGATATTATCTACTTCCCTTCTACTTATCCTTTGCAGATCAAAGAGAGTCGAGGATGACTCTTCATCAAGGGAGGGAGGACGATGAGCACATGGGTACATCATACATGACATTTCAGAAAAGTGCACAATTTAGTTGGAAAGAATTACTAAGCCGAATCAAGCAAACACATGGCCAGGTGAACGCTAACTTAAGTTCATACCATAATCTTGAACACATGGCTGCACTTTCGTCCCCATTGTTGTTGGTTGAACTTAGGTATCACATGGAAGAAATCCAACAACCTATTAGCTCTTGAAGCAACCGCTTTGAAGAAACAAGTTTGGAGAAAACAAGTTTCAAGTGAAGCTGATGCTGTTAGTTTTTACCCCTGATGTTTTGGTGTTCCACACCCATGTGATGGAGAGACGGGGACATAGGGGTACATCAACAGAAGCTAAATCAAATTATCTTTTCAATGTAAAAAACCTCACATCATTTGGAGTTGTGAGTCAAAAGTACTAGTCATTCTCGTGGAAGGTGTCCAGGCTGTCAAGACTTCGCGAATTTTCGAGGAGCTCTCTAACAACTCCCAAAGTTGACTGCTTATTCACCCAAGGAAGCCATGCAAATCTGCTTACGTTTGAAACCATTTTCACACCTAGATAAGGGGGGTTGTCCCTGCTATAAAACCCCATCTCCCCCATCCTCTAGAAAAAACCTTTTGTCAAACCATTAAGCTACAAGATTATGCAGCAAGACTGCTAGAGACATCCGAGAGATCTTGCTACGTTTGCTCTTGTGAGTTCATTCTGATTCGCGAGAAGGAGCCTCTGGTTCCCCCTAGTTCGTGCTCTACGGTTCCGGCCGTTTTGTGTGGATTAGTCCCGGTTTGTGGTTCTGCGATTGTTCGGACAGCGGGTTGGAGTTCTTGTAGCTTCGGTCAGCCATCCCCAACATACGGGTTGCATCCAATCTTGGCAGGTATAAAGCTAGTTATCCCGGCTGCTTGCAGCTAGTTATCCCTCCCGATTTGATCCTATGACGTGAAGATCGGGCCATCCTCGGGCGTGAACTCGTTCATCGGGTTCCCACCTATCACTTAAGATCGTCCAGAGTATATCCAATAGCGGCACGGTGCTTCCTCAGAGTTTTCAATAATTTCTTTTCTTCACTCTGAAAGGTTAGCACTAATAATAATAGGATATATCTTCTTTTCATCAAGATAAGCATATTTCAAAGTATCAGGTAATTGTTTAAGTTCAAACACGGGGTCACACTTGGGTGACAGAGGATCCCAAAGAGTCTCAATAGGCAAGTTGTGCTACAAAATAGGCATTTGTTTAAAGAATATTTCATCTAATTCCTTTCTTTTGTTCATGAACACACCATTTTCATGGTCTAGCAAATATTATTCTAAGGGACCAGTAGGAGGCATGGCAATAGAAGCAAGACCAATGATTTCATATTTATTAGCCAATTCTTTATCACGAGGTTGTCTACTAAATTAGGAGAAATTAAACTCATGAGACACATCCTCAAAACTTACAGTAACAGTTTCTTTCTCACAGTCTATTCTAGCATTAACAGTGTTTCAAGAAGGGTCAACCAAATATAATGGTACAAAAATCATCTTGTGGGGAACCAAGAACAAGAAAATCAGTAGGGTATTTTATTGTCCCACACAAGACTTCAACGTCTCCCAATTGGTGAGATAATATCTCTAATAGCAAGCTTAATAGTAACATCAATTTCTTCTATTTCAGCAGGTGCAATATCATTCATAATTTCTTGGTATAAGGTAAAGGGAATTGCACTCACGCTAGCACCCAAATCACATAAGCCATGATAATAATGATCTCCTATTTTAACAAAGACAACATGCATGCCAACAACAACTCTATGTTTATCTTTATCATCGGGTTTAGCAATTCTAGCAGCTTCATCATAGAAATAAATAACATGCCCATCAATATTATCGACCAAGAGATCTTTTACCATAACAATAGTAGGTTCAACTTTTATTTGTTCAGGGGGTGTAGGTGTTCTAGTATAGCTCTTACGGACTACGTCTAAAGCTTTATCATGTTCTTTTATCCTAACTGGAAAAGGTGGCCTCTCAATATAAGCAGTAGGAATAACTGGATCAACATTGTAAGCGACAGTTTCTTACTCAACTTTAATGGGTTCTACTACTTTCACTTCAATATAAGAAGTAGGAATAACTGGATCAACATGATATTTAAACCACTTCTCTTTAGGGAGATCAACATGAGTAGCAAAATATTCACAGAAAGAAGCTACTATCTTAGAGTCAAGTCCATATTTTGTGCTAAATTCATGAAAAGCATCGGTATCCATAAAAGTTTTAACACAATATTTGTCGAGCTCCCAATCTTCAGAGTTGCATTTAATTCTTTCCAAGTGAACCCATTTAAATTCAATAGTATTCTTCATAAAAGAGCTAGTACAAGAGGTATCGAGCATGGATTGATCATTACGAGAAAGCCGAGAATAAAAGTTCTGAATAATAATTTCTCTCAAGATCTCATGATTGGGGCATGAATATAACATTGACTTAAGCCTCCCCCAAGCTTGAGCGATACTTTCTCCTTCACGAGGCCAAAATTTATATATATAATACCGATCACGATGAACCAGATGCATAGGATAAAACTTTTGATGAAATTCCAATTTCAATTGGTTGTAATTCCAAGATCCAATATCATCACATAGCCTATACCATTCAATGCCTTTCCCTTCAAAGATAAAGGGAATACCTTCCTCTTGACTTCATCTCCAGGCAAACCTGCAAGCTTAAATAATCCACAAACTTTACCCACAAAGATTATATGCATATCCGGATGTAGTGTTCCATCTCCTGCATAAGGATTAGCTAGCAGTTTCTCTATCATACCCGAAGAAATTTCATAATAAATATTTTCAGTAGGTTCAGTAGGTTGAGGAGAAATTCTTTGTTCTTCTGGTCGGGGTGACGATACCCCGAACAAGCCCCTCAAAGGATTATTTTCCATAGTGACAAGTGACAGTAAATTTCAGCATGTAATATATTTTTTCCTTACCAAAATCCACTCACCAAATGTGCTTGATACGTCTCCAACGTATCTATAAATATTTTTTGTTCCATGATATTATATTTCTGTTTTGAATGTTTAATGGGCTTTAATATGCTCTTTTATATTATTTTTGGGTCTAACCTATTAACCGGAGGCCTAGTGCTAGTTTCTGTTTTTTTGCCTATTTTAGAGTTTTACAGAAAAGGAATACCAAAGGGAGTCCAAATGGAACGAAACCTTCGCAAGGATCTTTCTTGGACCAACAGCAATCCAAAAGACTTGGAGTTGAAGTCTGGGACTCTACAAGGAGGCCACGAGGAAGGAGGGCGCGCCCAGGGGGTAGGCGCGCCCCCACCCTCATGGACCCCTCGTAGCTCCACCAACGTACTTCTTTCGCCTATATATACTCTTATGCCCTAGAAACATAAGGGGACGAAACTACTTTTCCACCGCCGCAACCTTCTGTAACCGTGAGATCCCATCTTGGGGCCTTTTCCGGTGATCTGCCGGAGGGGGAATCGATCACGGAGGGCTTCTACATGAACACCATTGCCTCTCCGATGAAGCGTGAGTAGTTTACCACAGACCTTTGGGTCCATAGTTATTAGCTAGATGGCTTTTTCTCTCTCTGTGATTCTCAATACAAAGTTCTCCATGATGTTCTAGGAGATCTATTCAATGTAATATTCTTTTGCAGTGTGTTTGCCGAGATCCGATGAATTGTGGATTTATGAACAAGATTATCTATGAATATTATTTGGTTCTTCTATAAATTCTTATATGCATGATTTGATATCTTTGCAAGTCTCTTCGAATTATCCGTTTAGTTTGGTCTACTAGATTGATCTTTCTTGCAATTGGAGAAGTGCTTAGCTTTGGGTTCAATCTTGCGGTGTGCTTTCCGAGTGACAGTAGGGGCAGCAAGGCACGTATTGTATTGTTGCCATCAAGGATAAAAAGATGGGGTTTATATCATATTGCTTGAGTTTATCCCTCTACATCATGTCATCTTGCTTAATGCGTTACTCCACTCTTATGAACTTAATACTCTAGATGCATGCTTGATAGCGGTTGATGTGTGGATAATAGTAGTAGATGTAGAATCGTTTCGGTCTACTTGACACGGACATGGTGCCTATGTTCATGATCATTGCCTTAGATGTTTTGATAATTATACGCTCTTCTATCAATTGCTCGGTAGCAATTTGTTCACCCACCGTAATACATGCTATCTTGAGAGAAGCCACAAGTGAAACCTCTGGCCCCCAGGTCTCTTTCTTATTATATTACATCTCTTATATTTACATTGCATCTCGTTTACTATTTTGCAATCTGTACTTTCCAATCTATACAACAAAAATACCAAAAATATTTACTTTACTATCTCTATTAGATCTCACTTTTGCGAGTGATCGTGAAGGGATTGACAACCCCTTTATCGCGTTGGTTGCAAGGTTCTTGATTGTTTGTGCAAGTACTAGGTGACTTGTGTGTCGTCTCCTACTAGATTGATACCTTGGTTCTCAAAACTGAGGGAAATACTTACGCTACTTTGCTGCATCACCCTTTCCTCTTCAAGGGAAAACCAATGCATGCTTAAGAGGTAGCAGCACTTCATTTATCACATCCCTAGCTTCTGGTTTGCTCTGAGCTAGCTAGTCATGTGTTGCATCATGTTTAAGTTTCAGTTAAACCTGAAATGGGGATTGTTTAAACCCTAGCACCAAATGAATTCAAATAGGCTCAAATAAAATCATTTTCAATAAACCCAAAATGCCTTTGAAAATGTTCATGATTTCTGATAAAGGTGAAAACCTCTGCCAAAAATGATGAACATATTTATAGGTCATTTCTGGATTTTTGAATTAACTCATATTGTATTTGAATTGGGGCATTTAAATCTTATAAATATTTTAAATGCTCTAGTAATTCTGAAACTAGTTGAGGGCTGTTGGAAATAATTTCAACAGTGCCACAAATATTTTCAGGATTTTTATTAATGCTCTGGCATTTTTAATAAAGCCAAAACAATTGCAGAAAATAGAAAATGGAATTAAAAGAGAGTGAGAAAAAACTAACTGGCACTTACCTGCAGCCCATCCGGCGCCTCATCTGGCCCAACACTGTGTGGCCCACTGGCCCACAGTGCCAGTCACCCTCCTCCTTGCGCCAGAACGACGACGGCGTGTCGCCCGCGCGTGCACTCTCGGCCACCTCCTGCTTCCACCTCCCCCTGCCTCCCTGCCCGCTTCTCGACCCCCTAGAGACGCCATGCAGCCCCCCTGGGCCCCTCTCACTCTCTCCCGAACATTCTCCCCCTCCTCTGCTCTCTCCCTGCACGCGCCTGAGCGGAGCTCGTCACCGCCGCACACCGTTACCGCGGCCACAACCACTCCCTCGCTCCATCTCCGCGTCCCCGAGCTCCGCATCGTCGCCCTCTTCGTCCACGCCGAGCCAAGAAACCAGGGAAGCACCGCGTCGCCGTCCTGGATGTCTTCTTCAACCTCGGTGCCGGCGATCCCCATCGTCGATTCGTTGCAGACAGGTCGTCCCCGAGCCTCCCGTGCTGATCT
Organism: Triticum dicoccoides; assembly: GCF_002162155.2. Classification (NCBI taxonomy): domain Eukaryota; kingdom Viridiplantae; phylum Streptophyta; class Magnoliopsida; order Poales; family Poaceae; genus Triticum; species Triticum dicoccoides. The sequence goes on along the minus strand of NC_041381.1, from coordinate 210,814,203 downwards.
TCAGGACCGCTGTGAGCTCATGTTGCTTCCCCCTCGCTCCCCCCTCCATTCCCGTCGCCTAGCCCTGTTTTCTGATCGAGCCCGAGATCTCACCGCCGCCGGCCATGGCGCCGCCGTAGCTAGAGCGCATGCACGATGCATTAGAGCCCACCCCCGTGCTCAGCGAGTCCGCAGGACTCCTTAGCAACCCGCGGCTCGTCCTCCCGTGCACCAAAACACCGTATCCGAGCGTGCCCGTACTCCGGCCGCCGCGCAAGTCTCCGCCGCGTCGTTTTAGGCCACTAGAGCTGCCGCTGTTAGCACCACTGGACGCGGACGAGTCTCCTCGTCACGTAGAGCTTCTCCGCCGTGCAAATGGTCGCCTGTAGGCGAAACCCGAGCTACCCCAGAGCGTCCCCGTCGCGTTTTTGGTCGTCACCGGCGATACTCCGGCGAGCTGACGTGGCACCGTCATTAGTGGCTAATGATTCCACTAACTAACCACATAGCTCACTGACGGATGGGCCCCACTGCTTAACTAACCCTGCTTAGCTCCTGTTTAGGTTAAACTAACCCTATGGGCCCCACAGGTCAGTTTGACCTGGCCACGTCACACGTTGACTGGCCCCACGCGTCAGAATTGACCCAGCTGACGTGGCCGTTGACTGGGTCCACATGTCAGCGACACTAATCAGCCCCAGTCACTGACCAGTGGACCCCACTGGTCAGGTTTGACCTGAACCCGCCCTGTTGACCTGATGACATCAGGGTGATGTCATGCTGACGCAGTAAATGCTTTTTTGGAATTAAAATAAATCAGAAAATCCAGAAAATATCCCAAACTTCTAAAATTCATAGTAATTCAATTGTAACTCCAAATGAGATAAATTATATATGAAAAATGATCAGAAAAATCCAATCTATCCATATGTACCATTGTCATGCATGTTAGAACAACTTATAGCTGCTGTTTAGGAAAAATCATATAAATGGCATTTGAATTTCACATATGGAGTTTGGATTTGAACTTAGGGTTCAAACCAACTTCATTCAACTTTGTTGTTAGCTGCATTAGCTCAAAACACCAGCATGTTGCCATGTCATGAGCATGCATCATATTGCGCATTGCATTGATTGTGTTTCTTTCTCAGTTGCCGGTAATTGCCCCTCTCGATAGACGCGTTTCGACGATGTGATCAATGACACCGATGAAGAACTATACTATCTTCAGAAGTGCCAGGCAAGCAAAACCCCCTTGTTCATTCTGATACAATCCTACTCTCACGCTCCTGCTCTCTTTTACTGCATTAGGACAACACCGATTCATCTGTTACTTGCTGCGGTAGCAGAACCCCTTATCCTCTGCATAACTTGTCATTGCCACAGTAAATAGATGAAACCCACTAGCATGAGTAGGAGTTTTTTGAGCCCTGATGTGCCTACTCATTCATGTTTTGTTTGTCATGCCTGCTACTGCTTAGAGTTGAGTCAGGTCTGATTCATCGGGGATGAATTGGAATGTGGTGAACATGTCCTACTGTAGAGAGCTAAGTGTGTGAACACGATTTGGTAAAGGTAGCGGTGAGAGGCCATGTAGGAGTACATGGTGGGTTGTCTCATTGAAACCGTCCTCAGGAACTGAGTTCTGTGTTTGTGATCCATGAACAGTTACTACCACACATTGGGTTCCAGTAACTCGACCCCTCTCGACTTATTAATCAACATGATCTCTGTCCAGGAGTTGCAACTAGTTTCTGGTGTTTGTAGGTAGTGTTAGTAGTCTACCAAGTGTCACCCGGTACAGGTGGGCTTGTGATAGACTAGGCACAGTGGCACGGTGTACCAAGTGGCACCCAGATGGTGGGCTTGGGAACCCTGCTCACATCATTTGGGGCCGTGAGCGACACCCCGGCCGGATCTCCTTGCGGATGGAACCCGAATAGGCGATAAACCTGGACGAGAGACTTGTGTGGTTAGTCAGGTCGTGGCCGACTCCCTCGCCAGGCTTCCGCTTGAAGGTTGCCGAGATACATGACGTGTACATGGTGGTAAGTGGCGAGAGCGTGTGTGAAGAAGTACACCCCTGCAGGGTTAACATTATCTATTCGAATAGCCGTGTCCGCGGTAAAGGACTTCTGGGTTGCCTGTACAGTTCATAGACAAGTGAAAGTGGATACTCTAAAATACGCAAGATAAGTGTGAGTGCTATGGATGGTGTTCTCGTAGGGAGATGGGAGAGGATCCATAGTGGTGTATTGATATGGTGAATATGTGGACTCGTGTGCGCCACCTCAAAAGAGTTACTTGCAGTCGTAGTTCAGGTTAGACACCGAGTCAAAGCTGGCTTGCTGCAGTTAAACCCCACCATCCCCTTTGTTGATAATGATGCATATGTAGTTAGTTCTGATGTAAGTCTTGCTGGGTACATTTGTACTCACGTTGCTTAATTTATGTTTTTGCAGAGAGACTTCAGTCTCGCTAGTAGTACCGCGTGGACTTCGACGTTTAGCTTGTTACCTCAGCTACGATCTTGTGCCCTCGGCAGGATCTGGTAGATAGTCAGGCTTCTCAGCCTTTTTCATTTGTAGATGTCTGTACTCAGACATGTTAAGCTTCCGCTTGTGCTTGACTTGTGTGCTCTGAATGCTGGGTCATGAGACCCATGTTTGTAATATCTCGCTCCTCGGAGCCTATTGAATAAATACTTGAGTTGTAGAGTTATGTCATGATGCCATGTTGTAGTTGCACATATCGAGCATATTTTGTGTATGTTATTGAAATGCTTGGTATGTGTGGGATCTGACTATCTAGTTGTTTACCCTTAGTAGCCTCTCTTACCGGGAAATGTCTCCTAGTGCTTCCACTGAGCCATGGTAGCTTGCCACTGCTCCGGAACACTTAGGCTGGCCGGCATGTGTCCTTCTTCGTTCCTGTGTCTATCCCTTCGGGGAAATGTCACGCGATGAATACCGGAGTCCTGTTAGCCTGCTACAGCCCGGTTTACCGGAGTCCTGCTAGCCCAGTTGCTACAGCCCAGATTTACTCGCTGATGACCGACACGTTCGTTGTTGGGTCATGTATGCCTGTCCCTGTAAGTTAGTGCCACTTTGGGTTCACGACTAGCCATGTCAGCCCGGGTTCTTTGTCATATGGATGCTAGCGGCACTATCATATACGTGAGCCAAAAGGCGCAAACGGTCCCGGGCCAGGTAAGGTGGCACCCGTGGGAATACCATGCGTGAGGCCGCAAAGTGATATGATGTGTTAGATGCTAGATCGGTGTGACTCAGGATCGGGGTCCTAACAGCTTTGGTATCAGAGCTTGACTGCCTGTAGGATTACCAAGCCAAACTGGTCGAAGTTGAGTCTAGAAATTCTTTAGTTATATAAGGGAATTGATTGTGGGATGGAACGTAAGGCTCTTTTTACTCCTTATACCTCATGCCTTCTGATCCGAGTCATCTTATCTTCCTACGGGGTTAAGAAACTAGGCTTTCTCATCTTTCTATCAGGATCACGTGTTACTAACCCGTAGACTTGTAGGGTTGATGGTTCTAAGCTTGAGTTTAGTTCCTACTATCTTCTGTATCTTCATAATTGATCTCAGAACCTTGATATTATGATGATCGAGTGGTTATACCACCATTTTGGCAGCATGTCTCAAATATTTTTGAGCATTTACAGCCGTTATGCTATCCGGGTCATCCCAGGTTTCTAAACAATCTGATGCACTTGCAAAATCCTTTCCCTCTGGTTTCGATGTTCTTCTATGCCAGGTTAATCACACAAATTGTTGAGTTGAGGTACTCTATTGCCTCGACATATATGTTGGAGTTTTTATTATGACCCTAGGTGTCTTAGGGGATCATCTAGTAGTCTAGCCATGTTTTGTGATCCCAGTGTGATGATTCTGGCCCTTATTCTTGAAAGCATCCCGTGATGCCACTTAGTAGTAGGTATTCTACTCATGGGTTTCTGAACCCAAGATTTCCCTACTTACTTCATGTTGTTGGTGTTTGCTAGTTCCTTTAGAATGTTAGTAACCTTTGCGATAGTCTTCGAGGTTCGTGGTATTTCCTTCTTCCAAATACTATGAACCACTTATGGCAGAAGTTCTTTGAACCAAGGATCACAACCAGAGTGATCTCGATGAGTTCTCCATTCTATATTGTGAATCTGCCAGTTCTACCTTCTGCATGGGTTATCCGGAAGAAATGTTGAGCTTTGCTTGACATACTAATCTATGCATCCACAACTCAGAAAGATATATGTTCCTTTGAGTTGTCCCTCTTCAGTCGTATTCCGATCTTCGTCTATCAATTGATAGTCAGGAGTAATTGTGCATTCGTGTTATCGATGCTTATTAATCTTGTGGTCCATCAAGCCATTCTATTCAGGATGACTAGGAGAAACAAACTCCAGTACCTCATCCATATCCAGGATTGGGTCAAAATAGTTGTGCTCCGCAGATCAAAATGCCAACCTAGCTTTTGAATTCTGTTCTACCCTGAAGTATTACCGTCTTTATGTCAGGATTTTCATGAGAATTGCACCCTCTTATGAACTCTTGATATAGTGATACTTCTCGCCCTCATTATTCATTTCTCGGCTCCCGTGTTGTTGCAACCAGAATGCCGACAGATGAACTATGATGTGTGAAATCAATACTCCTAGCAACTCTGTTGCTTGGTAGTTAAAGGACAGAATTTCATTCTTAGCGTGCTGATTATTGAATCATCATTCTAAGATAGATTGTGCTACCTAGTCCTTATTTCTGGTGCACCTTTCGATCAATGAGTTGGGGCTATGCCAATCCCTTGCTTATTTGATCATCTCGTCTTGCCCTGAAAAGCAAGATTGTTCTCGAGCTTAGTAACATATCGGTGGTTCGTGATGTTCCGAATATCTTCTCGGAAGTATTACAGGTTGTCACCTGACCGCTATGTTGAGTTTGTGATCATGTTGGTTTTCCTCCAAACCACCCATTCTCCAAGAATCTGTGTCGGATACCCCTGAGCTAGTTGGTTAAGCTGGAGAACAACTTGGAGAGTTGCAAGATAAAAGCTTGCCTAGCTTAGCTCATTTTAAGGGATATCTTGTGTGAGTGTTGAAGAAAGATGATATCTTCATTGATTGATCCTCGTGATCAATTGCTGGATCTATTGTCTTACCAAACCTTTGATTTGCATATGGGCTATCGTCAAATCAAGTCAGAACCAACGATATTCGTAATGTTGTCTTACTCGTGGTTGTTTCCTCGAGCATACACCATTATATATTTTGGGTCTGACCAATGCTATCACTTGTTCACAGAATTATGGAATTCCATCTTCATGGAAACCTGGATGAATTGTTGTTGAGCCCATCAACAACATTGTTATCTTCTCCATGATTTGTGTTGAACATCCAGCTAGTATTGGAAACTTTATAAGCATTATCTTCATGTTCTGTTCATGAAGAATATGCTTGGACGGAAGAAGTGAGTCCCTCTAATTCATGTGCACTCGATGCAAGTTGCCGCCATGAATTTGAGAAGGCTTGTTTTACCTCCTCTAGAATCATCCCAAGTCAGTCATGCACGTGCGAAGTATTCTATGGTCTAATAGACTGATCATCTTCATTCCATACATATCCCTAGCACACCAAGCCACTGATTGAGTTGTTCAAAGATAAAGGAGTCTGTCCAAGGTGAACTCTTTGGACTTCCACGCGTGGAGACTTCGGTGTCATTAATGATGGTTCCCCACCTGAACTCAGTAGTGTTTCATTATAAGACTACTACGTGGTCATGCTTGTCTTGGACAACATGTTCACATGTATGTAGCAGAACCAGCTCATGTTTTGGAGCTTGCTATCGTAGTTCATTCCCTGAGAATCTCGCAACATCATCTCGTCGATTTGTGTTGCAAACTTTCATTTTTCTTTCTAGACTTGATGAGTATGGAATATTCTCACACCAACCAGATCCGAATCTCAGGCAGATATGATGGTTGGAACATTTCTCAAGAACTATAATATTGGTCTCTCGATAACCGGTAAAGTGGAAGTCGTGGCCAATACACCCAGCCGGAAGACCTACTATTGCAGTATCTTGATTGAAGAAGTTGGCCACCTCCCCATAAGGATTTCGCAGGATTTACCTCCGTAGTTGCTCCTTATGGATTTTTGTGTTCCCGAAGTCCGACCTTTTACTTGATGTTCTAGATATCAAACCATATCTATGAATGGGATACACTAGCACATCAAGGAGAACATTAGAAGCGGAGTGCTAAATGTCTCTCGGTCGATTATCCAGATCTTGCGACCTTGGCATTACTAAGGTGAAATCTGAGAAGGTGTTATCTTCCTTTGCATCTGCATCTTCCACCGGTATTCATCATGGTAGTATGATGTGCTGCCAGGATCCTCGCTTCGGAAATTGGTAAAACCTTGATGAATATGGAAATGCTCAAGTTCTTGAGAGCACGCGCAAGCAAAATCATCCCTTGTGTTGTTTTCAACAAGGTAATCCACATCATCCATTCTAATCCGGGTATGCCATTCTACCGAACCCCTCCAAATGGTCGCTCGAGAATTGCCTTAGGTTGGTATAAAAGATTTTCGATGATCTCTGAATCAAAGGTAATTCTTTTTGCCACTTAAGGTAATAATCTATGAATCACCCTCCTCCAGGATGTCCCGCTGTGGCATCATGGCAACTCAACTCCTCGCTACGTTGACAACCGTTCACCACCCTTTTAAGCGTGGAATTGTTGTCTACCTAGTAAACCCTCATCATTTGTTCCACTCCATCCCTCTAGATGTGTGTTTTGTGTCTCAGCTTGAGTGGTGTTGCTATGCCTCATTCCGCGAGTTGATCCTAAGTTGTTCGATCTTCGAGAAGATCGATCCTTCTAGAGTCTCCTTCTCCTCTCGTTGTCATGTTGGCTGGAGTTCTCAGAGCAAGACGACAAGACAAAGATGGTGATTGAATCAACGTTCATTTGAAGTGCAACCTGGATCGTGAAGATTTCGTTAGTTGCGTTTTCCCCTTCATCTTACCCTACGCCTGAATCTCGGGATGAGATTCTTGTTTAGTAGGGGTGAGTTGTCACATCCCTAGCTTCTGGTTTGCTCTGTGCTAGCTAGTCATGTGTTGCATCATGTTTAAATTTCAGTTAAACCTGAAATGGGGATTGTTTAAACCCTAGCACCAAATGAATTCAAATAGGCTCAAATAAAATCATTTTAAATAAACCCAAAATGCCTTTGAAAATGTTCATGATTTCTGATAAAGGTGAAAACCTTTGCCAAAAATGATGAACATATTTATAGGTCATTTCTGGATTTTTGAATTAACTCATATTGTATTTGAATTGGGGCATTTAAATCTTATAAATATTTTAAATGCTCTAATAATTCTGAAACTAGTTGAGGGCTGTTGGAAATAATCTCAACAGTGCCAGAAATATTTTCAGGATTTTTATTAATGCTCTGGCATTTTTAATAAAGCCAAAAAAATTGCAGAAAATAGAAAATGGAATTAAAAGAGAGTGAGAAAAAATTGACTGGCGCTTACCTGCACCCCATCCGGCGCCTCAGCTGGCCCAGCACTGTGTGGCCCACTGGCCCATAGTGCCAGTCACCCTCCTCCTTGCGCCAGAAGGATGCCGGCGTGTAGCCCGCGCGCGCACTCTCGGCCACCTCCTGCTTCCACCTCCCCCTGCCTCCCTGCCCGCTTCTCGACCCCCTAGAGACGCAATGCAGCCACCCTGGGCCCCTCTCACTCTCTCCCGAACGTTCTCCCCCTCCTTTGCTCTCTCCCTGCACGCGCCCGAGCGGAGCTCGTCGCCGCCGCACACCGTTACTGCGGCCACAACCACTCCCTCGCTCCCTCTCCGCGTCCCCGAGCTCCGCATCATCGCCCTCTTCGTCCACGCCGAGCCAAGAAACCGGGGAAGCACCGCGTCGCCGTCCTGGATGTCTTCTTCAACCTTGGTGCCGGCAATCCCCGTCGTTGATTTGCTGCAGCCAGGCCGTCCCCGAGCCTCCCGAGCTGATCTTCAGGACCGCTGTGAGCTCCTGTTGCTTCCCCCTCGCTCCCCCCTCCGTTCCCGTCGCCTAGCCCCATTTTCTGATCGAGCCCGAGAGCTCACCGCCACCGGCCATGGCGCCGCCGTAGCTAGAGCGCATGCACGATGCATTAGAGCCCACCACCATGCTCAGCGAGTCCGCAGGACTCCTTAGCAACCCGCAGCTTGTCCTCCCGTGCACCAAAACACCGTATCCGAGCGTGCTCGTACTCCGTCCGTCACGCAAGTCTCCGCCACGTCGTTTTAGGCCACTAGAGCTGCCACTGTTAGCACCACTGGACGCAGACAAGTCTCCTCGTCATGTAGAGCCTCTCCGCCGCATGAATGGTCGCCTGTAGGCGAAACCCGAGCTACCCCAGAGCGTCCCCACCGCATTTTTGGTCGTCACCGGCGATACTCCAGCGAGCTGACGTGGCACCATCATTAGTGGCTAATGATGCCACTAACTAACCACATAGCTCACTGACGGATGGGCCCCACTGCTTTACTAACCCTGCTTAGCTCCTATTTAGGTTAAACTAACCCTACGGGCCCCACAGGTCTGTTTGACCTGGCCACGTCACACGTTGACTGGCCCCACGCGTCAGAATTGACCCAGCTGACGTGGCCGTTGACTGGGTCCACATGTCAGCGACACTAATCAGCCCCAGTCACTGACCAGTGGACCCCATTGGTCAGGTTTGACCTGAACCCGCCCTGTTGACCTGATGACGTCAGGGTGATGTCATGCTGACGCAGTAAATGATTTTCTGGATTTAAAATAAATAAGAAAATCCGGAAAATATCCCAAACTTCTAAAATTCATAGTAATTCAACCGTAACTCCAAATGAGATAAATTATATATGAAAATGATCAGAAAAATCCAATCTATCCATATGTACCATTTCCATGCATGTTAGAACAACTTATAGCGGCTGTTTAGGACAAATCATATAAATGGCATTTGAATTTCACATATGGAGTTTGGATTTGAACTTAGGGTTCAAACCAACTTCATTTAACTTTGTTGTTAGCTGCATTAGCTCAAAACACAAGCATGTTGCCATGTCATGAGCATGCATCATATTGCGCATTGCATTGATTGTGTTTCTTTCTCAGTTGCCGGTAATTGCCCCTCTCGATAGACGCGTTTCGACGATGTGATCAATGACACCGATGAAGAACTGTACTATCTTCAGAATTGCCAGGCAAGCAAAAACCCCTTGTTCATTCCGATACAATCCTACTCTCTCGCTCCTGCTCTCTTTTATTGCATTAGGACAACACCGATTCATCTGTTACTTGCTGCGGTAGCTGAACCCCTTATCCTCTGCATAACCTGTCATTGCCACAGTAAATAGATGAAACCCACTAGCATGAGTAGGAGTTGTTTGAGCCCTGATGTGCCTACTCATTCTTGTTTTGTTTGTCATGCCTGCTACTGCTTAGAGTTGAGTCAGGTCTGATTCATCGGGGATGAATTGGAATGTGGTGAACATGTCCTACTGTTGAGAGCTAAGTGTGTGAACACGATTTGGTAAAGGTAGCGGTGAGAGGCCATGTAGGAGTACATGGTGGGTTGTCTCATTGAAACCGTCCTCAGGAACTGAGTTCTGTGTTTGTGATCCATGAACAGTTACTACCACACATTGGGTTCCGGTAACTCGACCCCTCTCGACTTATTAATCAACATGATCTCTGTCCAGGAGTTGCAACTAGTTTCTGGTGTTTGTAGGTAGTGTTAGTAGTCTACCAAGTGGCACCCGGTACAGGTGGGCTTGGGACAGACTAGGCACAGTGGCACGGTGTACCAAGTGGCACCCGGATGGTGGGCTTGGGAACCCTGCTCACATCGTTTGGGGCCGTGAGCGACACCCCGGCCGGATCTCCTTGCGGATGGAACCCGAATAGGCGATAAACCTGGACGAGAGACTTGTGTGGTTAGTCAGGTCGTGGCCGACTCCCTCGCCAGGCTTCCGCTTGAAGGTTGCCGAGATACATGACGTGTACATGGCGGTAAGTGGCGAGAGCGTGTGTGAAGAAGTACACCCCTGCAGGGTTAACATTATCTATTCGAATAGCCGTGTCCACGGTAAAGGACTTCTGGGTTGCCTGTACAGTTCATAGACAAGTGAAAGTGGATACTCTAAAATACGCAAGATAAGTGTGAGTGCTATGGATGGCGTTCTCGTAGGGAGACGGGAGAGGATCCATAGTGGTGTATTGATATGGTGAATATGTGGACTCGTGTGCGCCACCTCAAATGAGTTACTTGCAGTCGTAGTTCAGGTTAGCCACCGAGTCAAAGCTGGCTTGCTGCAGTTAAACCCCACCATCCCCTTTGTTGATAATGATGCATATGTAGTTAGTTCTAATGTAAGTCTTGCTGGGTACATTTGTACTCACGTTGCTTAATTTATGTTTTTGCAGAGAGACTTCAGTCTCGCTAGTAGTACCGCGTGGACTTCGACGTTTAGCTTGTTACCTCAGCTACGATCTTGTGCCCTCGGCAGGATCTGGTAGATAGTCAGGCTTCTCAGCCTTTTTCATTTGTAGATGTCTGTACTCAGACATGTTAAGCTTCCGCTTGTGCTTGACTTGTGTGCTCTGAATGCTGGGTCATGAGACCCATGTTTGTAATATCTCGCTCCTCGGAGCCTATTGAATAAATACTTGAGTTGTAGAGTCATGTCGTGATGCCATGTTGTATTTGCACATATCGAGCATATTGTGTGCATGTTATTGAAATGCTTGGTATGTGTGGGATCTGACTATCTAGTTGTTTATCCTTAGTAGCCTCTCTTACCGGGAAATGTCTCCTAGTGCTTCCACTGAGCCATGGTAGCTTGCTACTGCTCCGGAACACTTAGGCTGGCCGACATGTGTCCTTCTTCGTTCCTGTGTCTGTCCCTTCGGGGAAATGTCACGCGATGAATACCGGAGTCCTGTTAGCCTGCTACAGCCCGGTTTACCGGAGTCCTACTAGCCCAGTTGCTACAGCCCGGATTCACTCGCTGATGACCGACACGTTCGTTGTTGGGTCATGTATGCTTGTCCCTGTAAGTTAGTGCCACTTTGGGTTCACGACTAGCCATGTCAGCCCGGGTTCTTTGTCATATGGATGCTAGCGGCACTATCATATACGTGAGCCAAAAGGCGCAAACGGTCCCGGGCCAGGTCAGGTGGCACCCGTGGGAATACCGTGCGTGAGGCCGCAAAGTGATATGATGTGTTACATGCTAGATCGGTGTGACTCAGGATCGGGGTCCTGACATCACTCCCCGGCAACGGCGCCAGAAAAGAGTCTTGATGACCCACAAGTATAGGGGATCTATCATAGTCCTTTTGATAAGTAAGTGTGTCGAACCCAATGCGGAGCAGAAGGAAATGACAAGCAGTTTTCACCAAGGTATTTTCTGCATGCACTGAAATTATCGGTAACAGATAGCTTGGTGACAAGATAATTCGTAAGAAGTAACAAGTAACAAGTGTAACAATGGTGCATCAAGGTGTCCCAATCCTTTTAATAGCAAAGTACAAGCCTGGACAAACTCTTATATAAAGCAAAGCGCTCCCGAGGAGACATGGGAGTTATTGTCAAGTTAGTTTTCATCATGCTCATATGGTTCGCGTTCGCTACTTTGATAATTTGATATGTGGGTGGACCGGTGCTTGGGTGCTATCCTTACTTGGGAAAGCCTCCTACTTATGATTAACCTCTCTCGCAAGCATCCGCAACTATGAAAGAAGAATTAAGATAAATTAACCATAGCATGAAACATATGGATCCAAATCAGCCCCTTACGAAGCAACGCATAAACTAGGGTTTAAACTTCTGTCATTCTAGCAACCCATCATCTACTTATTACTTCATAATGCCTTCCCCTAGGCCCAAATCATGGTGAAGTGTCATGTATTGGACGTTCACACAACACCACTAGAGGAAAGACAACATAAATCTCCTCAAAATATCGAACGAATACCAAATTCACATGATTACTTATAACAAGACTTCTCCCATGTCCTCAGGAATAAAAGTAACTACTCACAAAGCATGTTCATGCTCATAATCATAGGGGTATTGAATATCATTAAGGATATGAACATATGATCTTCCACCAAATAAACCAACTAGCATCAACTACAAGGAGTAATCAACATTACTAGCAACCCACAGGTACCAATCTGAGGTTCTGAGGCAAAGATTGAACACAAGCGAGGAACTAGGGTTTGAGAGGAGATGGTGCTAGTGAAGATGTTGATGGAGATTGACCCTCCCTCTATGAGAGGATCGTTGGTGATGACGATGGCTTCGATTTCGCCCTCCCAGAGGGAAGTTTACCCGGCAGAATCGCTCTTCCGGAGCTGTAGATTGCTCTTGCCTAGGTTCCGCCTCGAGACGGTGGCGCTTTGTCCCGAAAGTTGTCTTTTGATATATATTTTTCCAGGTCAAAAGACTCCATATAGCAGAAGATGGGCACCGGAGACCTGCTAGGGGGCCCACAAGCCCTAGGGGCGTGCTAGGGGGGTAGGGCGCGCCCCCCAGGCTTGTGGCCACCTAGTGGGTCCCCTTTGGTAGTTTCTTCGGCCAATAATGTTTATATATTCCAAAATAATTCTCCATAAATTTTCAGGACTTCTAGAGTTGTGCAGAATAGGTATCTCAGATTTGTTCCTCTCCGGTCCTGAATTCCAGTTGCCGGCATTCTCCCTCTTCATGTTAACCTTGTAAAGTAAGAGAGAAAAGGCATAAGTATTGTACCATAATGTGAAATAATAGTCCATAATGCAATAAATATTGATATAAAAACATGATGCAAAATGGATGTATCAAGGCACCAGAGGACATCACCTAAATAAAACATACAACTCAAACCAATCACGATCATCAATCAACCCATAGGACAAAATGAATCTACTCAAACATCATAGGGTGGGCATACATCATTGGATAATAATATATAGCATTAAGCACCATGTTTAATTAGAGGTTACAGAGGGGAGAAGAGGTGTTACATGATGTCTACTACGCAACATTTTTCTTGTAGACTCGTGTTGGGCCTCCAAGTGCAGAGTTTTGTAGGACAGTAGCAATTTTCCCTCAAGTGGATGACCTAAGGTTTATCAATCTGTGGGAGGTGTAGGATGAAGATGGTCTCTCTCGAACAACCCTGCAACCAAATAAAAAAAAGTCTCTTGTGAACCCACCACACCAAATACAATGGTAAATTGTATAGGTGCACTAGCTTGGAGAAGAGATGGTGATAAAAGTGTAATATGGATGGTAGAAATATATTTTTATAATTTGAATAAATAAAAACAGCAAGGTAGCGAGTAACAAAAGTGGGCACCAACGGTATTGCAATGCTTGAAAATGAGGCCTAGGGTTCGTACTTTCGCTAGTGTAATCTCTCAACAATGCTAATCTAATTGTATCATATAACCATCCCTCAAAGTGCGATGAAGAATCACTCCAAAGTTCTTATCTAACGGAGAACTTAAGAAGAAATTGTTTGTAGGGTACCAAACCACCTTAATGTTATTCTTTTCGTTCTATCTATTCAAGAGTTCATACTAAAATAACGCAAAGTTATTCTTTCCGTTCGATCTATCCAAGAGTTCGTACTAAAATAACACCATATGATATGCATCAACCAACTCTAATGTCACCTAGATACTCCAATGTCACCACAAGTATCCATGAGTTAATTATACGATACGCATCAAACAATTTTAGATTCATAATACTCGATCCAACACAAAGAACCACAAAGAGTGGCCCAATATTTCTACTAGAGAAACAATGACGAAAACGTGCATCAACCCCTATGCATAGATTACCCCAATGCCACCTGGGAATCCGCGAGTTGAGTGCCAAAACATATATCAAGTGAATCAATATAATACCCCATATTCACCGCGGGTATTCATATGCAAGACATATATCAAGTGCTCTCAAATCCATAAAAGTAGTCAATCCGATAAAACAAAATCTCAAAGGGAAAACTCAATTCACCACAATAAGATAGAGAGGGGAAAACACCATATGATCCAACTATATTAACAAAGCCCGCAATACATCAAGATTGTGCCATCTCAAGAACACTAGAGAGAGAGATTAAACACATAGCTACTGGTACAAACCCTCAACCCCGAGGGTGGACTACTCCCTCCTCATCATGGTGGCCACCTAGATGATGAAGATGGCCAGCGATGATGATTTCCCCCTCCGGTGGAATGCCGGAATAGGGTCTAGATTGTTTTTTCGTGGCTACAAAGACTTGTGGCGGCGGAACTTTTGATCTAGGGTTATTTCTGATAGTTTCTCTCTATATAGGATTTTTTGGCGTCGGTTTCACGAGAAGATGGGCCTCAAGGTGAGCACAACCCATCGGGGCAAGCCCAGCCCCACAGGCGCGCCCCGGTGTCTTGTGCCCTACTCCTTCACCTTCTAATCCTTCCATGAATCTTCGGGGGTCTCTTTTGTTCCAAAAAAATCGTCAAAAAGTTTCAGCTCATTTGGAGAACTTTCATTTCTGCACAAAAAACAACACCACGGTAGTTCTGCTGAAAACAACATCGGTCCGGGTTAGTTCCATGCAAATCATACCAAAACCATATAAAATTGTTGTAAACATGGCATGAATACTTCATAAATTATAGATACGTTGGAGACATATCAGCATCCCCAAGCTTAATTCCTACTCGTCCTCGAGTAGGTAAATGATAAAAGAAATAATTTATGAAGTGCGAATGCTAACATAGTGCATAAGTTTGATCAATGATAATTTCATTCACTTTTCCTAGCATCCTAACAGCAATTCTTTCTCATAAAACTCATCATGATAAAGTAGCAATTGAAAGCGGAATTTTTGTTGTGGAATCCTACCTATCATATTCGTCATATATTCTTTTCTTTAGCAGCATGGAGATTTGGACTTTTAGATGGTTCAAAGCAATAGTCTATTTTTGACATGAAGACTTCAGTACTCAAGCATATCAACAAGCAACCATGTCTTTCAAAATATCAACACTAAAGAAAGTTATCCCTATCCCATCATGCTCAATCATTGATCCATTCATGAAACACACTCGCATATTAGCTATAACCAATGCTCAAGTACGATCATAGTGCCCCTTAGTTGGTGCTTTATAAGAGAAGATGGAGACTCAAACAAAAATAAAATTGCATAAAGTAAATAGAAAGGCCCTTTGCAAAGTGAAGTAGGGATTTGTAGAGGTGCCACAGCTCAAGTCTTAAATTGAGAGATCAAAAAATTTAGAGGCATTCTTTTCCCATCAACGAAAATGTCCGAGTAATTCCCAACACTTTCCATGCTAGTTATATCATAGGCGGTTCCCAAACAAAAAATAAAGTTTATTCCTTTTTCCACCATACTTTCACACTCCACGTCTAGCCGTATCCACGGGTACCATCCATTCAAGGAATTTACTATTTGACAACATAAAGTAAATTTCTTTTTCATTTCGGGACTGGGCATCCCTAATACCTTTGCCGTACTCTCGTGCAATGACAAGTGAATAAACACTCATCTTGAGAATAACACATCTAGCATGGAAAATATTGGCCACCCCCTGCCGCTTCATGAGCGGTACGAGCACACAAAAAGGAAATTATTTTGAAAATTAGAGATGGCACATACAAATTTGCTTAGAATAGCACGGGAATACCGCATATAGGTAGGTATGGTGGACTCATGTGGCAAAACTGGGTTTAAGGATTTTGGATGCACAAGTAGTATCTCTACAAGGCTAGCAAATAGATTGAGAAGCATCCAACCAAGAAACTGAAAATCACATAAGCGAGCATTAAGCATTACTAACACCGAATAATGCACCACAAGTAGGATGTAATTTCATTGCATAACTATTGACTTCCGTGCTATCATAGGGAATCACAAACCTTAACACCAATATTCTTACAAAAGCATAATTACTCACCAACACGACTCACATATTATTATCATCATATCGCAAAACTATTACAAGGAATCAAGTTTATTTTGTCCAATGATCTTCATGAAAGTTTTTATTAAACCCTCTTGGATATCTATCACTTTGGGACTAATCTCATAAGTTGCAATTGCTTGTGACAAGCTCAAGAAAATTTAAGTGAAGAACGTGAGCATAAAATCTTCTTCTCTCAAAATAATATAAGTGAAGCATGAGAGAGTTTCTTCAAAAAAAGTTAAAGTGCACCATGCTCAAAAAGATATAAGTGAAGCACTAGAGCAAATAACAAGCTACTCCAAAAAGATATAAATGAAGATCAAGCGAGTAGTTAAGTAAATAAGTAGCTAATTGTGGACTCTCTCTTATTTAAAAAAACTTTCATATCTAAGTATTTTATTAAAACAAGAAGCAAAAAAATGACATTCTAAGAATAGCATACATCATGTGAAGAAGCAAAAACTTAGGCTCAACCTAGACTAACTGATAATTGTTGATGAAGAAAGGTGGGATGCCTACCGGGGCATCCCCAAGCTTAGATGCTTGAGTCTTTCTTGGAATATTAATTTGGGATGCCTTGGGCATCCCCAAGCTTTAGCTCTTGTGTCTTCTTCATTCCTCTCATATCACGATTTCCCTAAATCTCAAAAACTTCATCCACACAAAACTCAACAAGAACTTGTGAGATAAGTTAGTATAAACAAATGAAAAACCTTATCATTCTCTACTGTAGCAAATCACTAAAATTATTATTTAACATTGCATACTAAATGACTCTGCATATTTAATACTCCTTTCCTCAAATAGAATAATTAGACAAGCAAACATATGCAAACAATGCAAACATAACAGTAATCTGTCTAAACAGAACAGTCTGTAAAGAGTGCAATATTCATCATACTTCCCTAACTCCAAAAATTCTGAAAAATTACCACACTGTATAAAATTTATTATAGCTTACTATGCAAAAAAGTTCAACCTTTTATCACATTCTGACTTTTCTAGAGAATTTTCGCAACAGCGATAAACTTTCTGTTTTGAAACAGCAACTCATATACTTGCAAAATAAGCATGGCAAAGGCTATACTTGAAATTTTTATTGAAGTAAAATATGCAAAACATTATTATAGATAGAATCAAGCAAATCAACTCAAAATAAAATGACACTCCAAGCAAAACTCATATCATGTGACGAATGAGAATATAGCCTCAAGTAAGATTACCGATGACGTTGGAGACGAAAGAGGGGATGCCCAAGGCATCCCCAAGCTTAGTTGATTGCATATTACTTGAATATTAACTTGGGGTGCCTTGGGCATCCCCAATCTTAGGGTATTTTCACTAATTATTCTCCTCATATCGACATCTCACCCAAAACATGAAAACTTCAATCACACAAAACTTAACGGAACTTCGTGAGATAGGTTAGTATGATAAAGCAAATCATTCACTTTGGTACTGTCAAAGACAAGATTCATATTTTTTCTCACACAATGCCTATTATACCTTATCATTTCCACAATTTACATTGAGAAATATAAGCCACAGAAACTAGGAAACAAGCAAACTATGCATTGAAAATAGAATCTGTCAAAAGCAGAACAGTCTGTAATGACCTGGAAAACAACCATACTTCTGCTACTCCAAAAATTCTGAAAAATTAGGACAACATAGGGAATTTATATATCTACCACTTGTAAAATATTCAGATCAAAATCACGTTCAATAAATTTTGAAAATTCCTTGATTGAACACAAAAGTTTCTGTTTTTGCATAGATTCAAGTCAACTATCATCCACACTATCCCAAAGGCTTTACTTGGCACTTTATTGAAACAAAAGCAATAAAACATTATTACTACAGTATCATAATCATGTGAATACATAAAAATAGTAGGGGTAAATATTGGGTTGTCTCCCAACAAGCGCTTTTCTTTAAAGCCTTTTTAGCTAGGCATGATGATTTCAATGATGCTTGCATAAAAGATAAGAATTGAAACATAACAAGAGCATCATGAAGCATATCACTAGCATATTTAAATCTAACCCACTTCCTATGCATAGGGATTTTATGAGCAAACAACATATGGGAAACAAGAATCAACTACATAGGAAGGCAAAACAAGTGCAACTTCAAAACTTTAAACATAAAGAGAGGGAACTTAATATTATTGAGCTATGTAGAAGCATATGTTCCTCTCTCATAATAATTTTCAGTGGCATCATGAATTAATTCAACAATATAACTATCACATAAAGCATTCTTTCCATGATCCACAAGCATGAAGTTTTTATTACTCTCCACATAAGCAAAATTATTCTCGTTAATAGTAGTGGGAGCAAATTCAACAAAATAACTATCATGTGATTGAAAATTAAAATCATCATGACAAGTTTCATGGTTACCATTATTCAATATAGCATACATGGCATCATCGTAATCTTCATAGATAGCAACTTTTTGATCATAGTCAATTTTAACCTCTTCCAAAATAGTGGATTCATCACTAAATAAAGTCATGACCTCTCCAAATCCACTTTCATCATTGTAATCATCAGAAATAGGAGGCATGCTATCATCACAATAATTTTTCTCATCAAAACTCGGGGGACAAAAAGTATCATCTTCATCAAACATAGCATCCCAAAGCTTATGGCTTTGCATATCATTAGCATCATGGATATTCAAAGAGTTCATACCAACAACATTTCAATCATACTCGTCATTCAAATATTTTGTGCCAAACATTTTATTGAATTCTTCTTCTAACAATTGAGCACAATTTTCCAATCCATCATTTTCACAAAAGACATTATAAAGATGAATAATATGAGACCACCTCAATTCCATTTGTTTTCTAGTTTTCTTTTATAAACCAAACTAGTGATAAAACAAGAAACTAAAATATTCAATTGCAAGATCTAAAGATATACCTTCAAGCACTCACCTCCCCGGAAACGGCGCCAGAAAAGAGCTTGATGCCTACTGTGCAACTATATTCTTGTAGACTCGTGTTGGGCCTCCAAGTGCAGAGTTTTGTAGGATAGTAGAAATTTTCCCTCAAGTGGATGACCTAAGGTTTATCAATCCCTGGGAGGCATAGGATGAAGATGGTCTCTATAAAACAACCCTGCAACCAAATAACAAAAAGTCTCTTTTGTCCCCAACACATCGAATACAATGGTAAATTGTATAGGTGCACTAGTTTGGCGAAGAGATGGTGATAAAAGTGTAATATGGATGGTAGAAATATATTTTTATAATCTGAATAAATAAAAATAGCAAGGTAGCGAGTAACAAAAGTGGGCACCAATGGTATTGCATTGCTTGAAAATGAGGCCTAGGGTCCGTACTTTCGCTACTGCAAACTCTCAAAAATGCTAATCTAATTGGATCATATAACCATCCCTCAAAGTGCGATGAAGAATCACTCCAAAGTTCTTATCTAGCGGAGAACATAAGAAGAAATTGTATGTAGGGTACAAAACCACCTTAAAGTTATTCTTTCCGTTTGATCTATGCGTAGATTACCCCAATATCACCTCAGGAATCCACGAGTTGAGTGCCAAAACATATAGCAAGTGAATCAATATAATACCTTATTGTCACCATGGGTATTCATATGCAAGACATATATCAAGTGCTCTCAAATCCATAAAAGTATTCAATCCAATAAAATGAAATCTCAAGGGGGGAAACTCAATTCATCACAACAAGATGGAGAGGTGAAAACACCATATGATCCAACTATATTAACAAAGCCCGCGATACATCAAGATCATGCCATCTCAAGAACACGAGAGAGAGAGAGAGAGAGATTAAACACATAGCTGCTGGTACAAACCCTCAACCTTGAGGGTGGACTACTCCCTCCTCATCATGGCGGCCGACGGGATGATGAAGATGGCCACCCGTGATGATTTCCCCCTCCGGCGGAGAGCTGGAATGGGGTCTAGATTGGTTTTTCATCGCTACAGAGACTTGCGGCGGTGGAACTTCTGATCTATGATTATTTCTGATGGTTTCTCTATTATAGGATTTTTTGGCATCGGTTTCTCACGAAGATGGGCCTCAAGGTGAGCACAACCCACCGGGGCAAGTCCGGTCCCACAGGAGCGCCCTGGTGTCTTGCGCCCTACTCCTTCATGTTCTGGTCCTTCCACGAAGCTTCAGGGGTCTCTTTTGTTCCAAAAAAATCATCAAAAAGTTTCAACTCATTTGGAGAACTTTCATTTTTGCACAAAACACAACACCACGGGAGTTCTGCTGAAAACAGCATCAGTTCGGGTTAGTTCCATGCAAATCATACTAAAACCATATAAAATTGTTGTAAACATGGCATGAATACTTCATAAATTATAGATATGTTGGAGACATATCATTACACCACTTCATAGAAGGGGAGAGAGTTGGTGGTGACGGTGGCGAAGTTGTTGGTGTAGATTCTCATCATGGTGATTGCCCCGGCGTTGTTCTGGCGCCACCGGGAGAGGGGGAAGAGAGCCCCCTCCTTCTTATTATTACTTGGCATCCCCCATAGATGGGAGGAGAGTTCCCCCTCTTGTCCATGCCACTGTGGCGACGGAGGGGCAGGAGCCCCTCCTAGATTGGATCTCTCTCTGTGTGTTCTCTTTTGTTTCGCGTTTCTATTTTCTATCCCTTCATTGTTTCTTAAATTCTCGGAGATCCGTAACTCCGATTGGGCTTACATTTTCACACGATTTTTTTCGGAATATAAGCTTCCTTGCAGTCAAAGAAGAGCCCCAACAGACTTACAATGTGCCCACTAGGCATCACCGCGCGGCAGGGGGGTCTTGCCCTGGTGGGTAGTGGAGTCCGTGGTCCTCCGTTTGCGTTGACTCCACCTCCCAAAAATCACATATATTCCAAAATAAATCTCTGTAAATTTTTATCATGTTGGAACTTCGTTTGATATGGATATTCTACGAAACAAAACATGCAACAAAAAGGAACTAGCACTGGGCACTGGATCAATATGTTAGTCCCAAAAATAATATAAAATGTTGCCAAAAGTATATAAAAGTTATAGAATATTGTCATGAAACAATAAAAAATTATAGATACGACGGAGACATATCAGCATCCCCAAGCTTAATTCCTGCTCGTTCTCGAGTAGGTAAATGATAAAAAATTGATGTGGAATGCTACCTAGCATAATCTTGATCATATAATCTAATCATGGCATGAATATTAACACACGGGTGATTTAAAGCAATAGTCTATAATTTGACATAAAGACATTAATACTCATGCATCCCAACAAACAATCATGTCTTTGAAAATATCAATGATAAAGAATGCTATCCCTACAAAATCATATGGTCTTGTCATACTCCATCTTCTTAACGCAAAGTATTTATCATGTACTACCCCGGCGACAGCCAAGCAATTGGTTCATACTTTTTAATGCGCTTCCACTTAGTAACTCCCATGCAATACATGAGCGTAAGCCATGGATATAGCACTATGGATGGAATAGAATACGGTGGTAGAGATTAATATGGAGAAGACAAAAGGGAAGATAGTCTCACATCAACACTGCTAATCAACGGGCTATGGAGATGCCCATCAATTGATATCAATGCAAGGAGTGGGGATTGCCATGCAACAGATGCATTAAGAGCTATAAGTGCATGAAAGCTCAAACTGAAAACTAAGTGGGTGTGCATCCAACTTGCTTGCTCGAAGACCTCGGGCATTTGAGGAAGCCCATCATCGAAATATACAAGCCAAGTTCTATAATGAAAAATTCTCACTAGTATATGGAAGTGACAACATAGGAGACTCTGTTGGGAAATGTTACATGGAAAACAAAAAATTTCTACACACGCGCAAGATCTACCAAGGATATGCATACCTAGGAGATGGGAAGAGCATCTACATACCCTTGTAGATCGCTAAGCAGAAGCATTTATCACGCGGTTGATGTAGTCGTACTCTTCGCAATCTGATCATGATCCAACCGATCTATAGCCGAACAGACGGCACCTCTGATTTTAGCACATGTGTGGCTCAATGATGTCTCCTACTTCTTGATCCAGCAAGAGGGAGAGGAGAAGTAGATGGGATAACAACCAACACGATGGTGTGGTGGTGATGGTGGTGGTGGAGCACCGACAGCGCTTCGCTAAGCGTCGCCGGGACGAGGCGGTGGAACTACAGAGTAACGGGAGAGAGAGGGGCACCAAGGGCTTGGTGTGTCATCTTGGGGCGCCCCCTCCCCCCTATATATAGGTGGAGGGGCTTGGGAAACAGCCCCTCCAAGCCCTAGGGCGCACCTAAGGGGGAGAGGACTTGGACTCCAAGTCCAATCCTATTCCTACTAGGACTCCTTCCTTTTTTGCCATCCCTAGCTACATGGGCTTCTGAGGACTTGGTGCGCCTAGCCCAATAACGCTAGGGCGCCTCCCCGCAGCCCATGCTAGCCCTTGGGTCATGGTGAACCCACTTGTGGACTTCCGGACCCCTCCGAAATCCTTTGGAACCTTCTGGAAGCTTCCCGGTACAATACCGAAAAAATTGCACCTTTTTCCGGAACCCAAAATATGACTTCCCATGTATAAATCTTTACCACTTGACCATTCTGAGACTCCTCATGACGTCCGTGATCTCATCCGGGACTCCGAACAACATTTGATTACCACTCGTCAAATATCCCAATACTATTCTAGCGTCAATGAACGTCAAGTGTGCGACCCTATGGGTTCGGGAATTATGTAGTCATGACCGAGACACCTCTCCGGTCAATAAAAAATAGCAGGACCTAGATGCCCATATCGATTCCTACATATTCCACAAAGATCTTTTATTGGTTGAACCTTTATGACAACATACGTAATTCCCTTTGTCTATCAGTATGTTACTTGCCCAAGATTCGATCGTTGGTATCTCTATACCTAGTTCAATCTCGTTACCAGCAAGTCTCTTTACTCGTTCCGTAATACATCATCTTGCAACTAAATCCTTAGTCACTTTGCTTGAAAGATTCTTGTGATGTGTATTTCTGAGAGGGCCCAGAGATACCTCTTTGATACACGGAGTGACAAATCCCAATCTCGGTTCACGCCAACTCAACAAACACCTTCGGAGATACCTGTAGAGCATATTTACAATCACCCAGTTACATTGTGACATTTGATAGAACACAAGGTATTCCTCCAGTATCCGGGAGTTGCATGATCTCATGGTCGAAGGAACATGTATTTGACATTAAGAAAGCAATAGCACTAAACTGAACGATCATATGCTATGCTAACGGTTGGGTCTTGTCCATCACATCATTCTCCTAATGTTGTGATCCCGTTATCAAATGACAACTCATGTCTATGGTTAGGAAACCTTAACCATCTTTGATCAACGAGCTAGTCTAGTAGAGGCTCAATAGGGACACGATATTTGTTTATGTATTCACTCATGTATTTAAGTTCTTGTCAATGCAATTCTAGAATGAATAATAAACCTTTATCATGATTAAGGAAATATAATAATAACCACTTTATTATTGCCTCCAGGGAATATTTCCATCAGACTCTCTATATGAAAAACATGGTGCTACTTTGAAGCCCAAGTGTGGTAAAGGATAGTAACATTGCCCCTTCTCTTTTCTTCTCTCATTTTTTTTTTCTTGTGCTCTATTTGGCCTCTCTCTCTCTCTCTCTCTCTCTCTCTTTCTTTTTTTCCGGAATCTCATCCAGACTTCTGGGGGAATCATAGTCTCCATCATCCTTTCCTCACTGGGACATGCTCTAATAATAAATAATGATGATCATAATGCTTCTATTCACTTAAAACTCAATATTACAAATCGATACCTAGAACAAAGTATGACTCTGTATGAATGCCTCTGGAAGTGTATCAGGATGTGCAATGATCTAGCGTAGCAAATATATCAAAAGCGAACAAGCCATGAAAATATCATGCTAGCTATCTTACGATCATGCAAAACAATATAACGATGAATTCTCAAGTCATGTATATGATGATGATGAAAGTTGCGTGGCAATATATCTCGGAGTGGCTATGGAAATGCCATTCTACGTAGGTATGGTGGCTATTTTAAGGATGATATAATGAGGCTTATGTGTGATAGAGCGTATCATATCATGGGATTTGGATGCACCAGCGAAGTTTGCACCAACTCTCGAGGTGAGAAAGGGCAATGCACCGTAGAGGCTAGCAAATTGCGGAAATGTGACAGTGTGTATAATCCATGGACTCACATTACTCATAAATAACTCGCATACTTATTGCAAAATTTTATTAGCCCCCGAAGCAAAGTACTACTACGCATGCCCCTGGTGGGGAGGTTGGTAGGATTTAACCATCACGTGCCCCCGACCTCTACGCAAAGGAAGACAATCAATAGTAAATAATGCTCCAACTTCATAGCATAACGGGATACTATACATGCATACTTCGGGAATCACAAACCTTAACACCAATATTCGTACTAAAATAATCATTCTCTAGTACCTCCCACAAATTACCATCTCTATATCACAAAACTATTGCAAGGAATCAAACATATTATATTCAGTGATCTACAGGTTTATGTAGGATTTTATGACTAACCATGTGAATGACCAATTCCTGTCGACTCTCTAAATAGATATAAGTGAGGCAAGAGAGTTTAATTCTTTCTACAAAAGACTTGCCGAAGCTCTAATAAATATAAGTGAAGCAAAATAGCATTCTAGAAATAACGGTGTTTCTATATGTAGAGAAACATGTAATCCAAACTTCAAATGATATAAGTGAAGCACATGAAGCATTATATAAAGCCATACTCAAAAGATATAAGTGAAGTGCAAAGAGCATTCTATAAATCAACCAAGCACTTTCTCATACCAGCATGGTGCATGAAAGGGAAGTAAAAAAACACAAAAGACCCTCCAAGAATTTACGCATATCATGTGAACAAAACAATAACTGAAACATACCGATACTTGTTTAAGAAAGATGGGATGCCTTCCAGGGCATCCCCATGCTTAGAAGTTTGAGTCTCCTTGAATATTCACTTGGGTTGCCTTGGCCATCCCCAATCTTGAACTCTTGCCTCTCCTCCTTCTCCTCATATCAAGACCTCCTCGATCTTCGAACACTTCATCCACACAAAACTTAACAAAACCTTCATGAGATCTATTAGTATAATAATGCAAATCACTAGTTAAGTACTGTTGCAAACCATTCATATTTTACTTTTGCATTATACCTACTGTATTTTAACTTCTCCGTGGCTTATACCCTCCGGTACAATCCATAGTTTCATCAAAACAAGCAAAACAATGCATGAAAAACAGAATTTGTGAAAAACAGAATAGTTTGTGGTAATCTGAACACTGACCATACTTCTGTAACTCCAAAAATTCTGAAAAATAGGAAAAATAAAACATTTGCATGTAAGTAATATGTAAAAAAACCATAATTTTTGCATGTTCCAGTAAAAAAATGTAAATTCACAAACTACAACAAATGTTTTTGTTTTTGCACCGCATATACCAAACAAGTAATTTAAACATCTTAAAGGTAAATCTTGGCACATTATTTTTATAATACAATGGATTTGTACAAGGGGATAATTATTTTTGTTTAAATGTTTCTATAATTAAGATTCACAAAGTTTCCATAGGCATGAAAATGTTCAAGGCTAGCTCCCACTTTCATGGTGCTCGTCTTTCTCAGTTTCATTTTTCTTTTTGAATTTTTTTAGGTTACCCTCTATATTTTTTAAAACTTTTTAAAAGCACACGATAGAATAAAATGTCTCTCTAAAACCTCCGGGTTGTCTCCCTAGCAGCGCTTTCTTTAAAGCCATTAAGCTAGGCATAAATTGCTCAAGTAATTGATCCACCCGGATCCCAAGGTATATCAAAGCCAATTTTAATTAACAATGATTTGTAATTTAGTGGTGAGAACAAAGTAACATATATCATGTACTGATGAAGTCTAACTCTCTTCCTATGCATTGGCATGTCATAAAAGAATAATTCATGCACATCAAGTAAAGGCTAATGCATAGAATAAACAGTTTCTTGCAATTTTATTGTGTTGGAAACATACAGATGTTGATATGTAGTTCCTATCTCATAATAATTGCAAGTAGGAGCATCAAGCACATGCATTATATTCATCAGAATCATCATGTGCACTAGTAAAACGCAACCCCATCAATATAATCCTTACAAACTTCTCCGATATAGTGTAGTTGGGAGAATTCAAAACGATAATAGGACTGTCATGTGCGGGTGCAATAGCAGCAATTTCATTCTTAATATAAGGAACTATAGCAATTTCATCTCCATAAGCATAATTCATAATGGCATCTTGGACACAAGCATAGCAAGCATCAATTTCATCAAAAAGTAATATTTCAAACGAATCCAAGGGATCATAGCATTCATCCTTCGGTAAGCACAAAGGGAAATTAAATAATGTATGAGTTGAAGAGTTAATCTCATTAGAAGGTGGGAATGGGTAGCTAATCCGCTCTTACTCCTTTTGTTCTTCGCTCTCCTCCTCATCTTTCTCATCTAATGGGCTCACAGTTTCAGCATTTTCTTCTTCCATAGATTTTTGCAAAATATTAGTCTCTTCTTGGACAGCGGAGACTTTCTCAATAAATTATCAATATCGACATTGTATTTATAATTCTCATAGCAATATTTAAGTGTAGCATAATTTTTAGATCTGTAAACAACATCACAATCTTCATACTTTTCAAACAAAGATTAAATTTCATAAGCACCCTTAAAAGCAACAAATTCTTCTATGCGTTCGACATCATAGTAATCATATACACCATTAGCATAAGAATCCAAGGTTTCGGTATCATTAAATTCACATGAAAAGGGAAAGTGTGGAGCCTTCACCCTAGAGCGATAAGTATAATCATATCCCAAGCATACCATTGCAAATAATCAATTTGATCCCATAAGAGTTTCCCTTTTTGACTCAAGCAACAATCCCTAATGTATTCATGTTGATACAACGTGTCTCCCATTATCAAGTGGAATGGGGTTTTCTCAGGATTATCAAAGTAGTGCTTAATATTTTCCACATAACGAGCATCAATGGTTTTAGGTGGTTCCCCATCTCCATGAGTAGCAAGTACAACTTGTTTTTGGTATTTCGTGTTCCATATTCATAACTAAAGATAGAGAACAACTTAGGACGGAAAATAAAAACTACTCAGTGATAAAGCAAACAAGCACACACGAGAATATTCACCCTGCACTATTGCTCCCCGGCAACGGCGCCAAAAAAAGATCTTGATAACTGATACGTCTCCAACGCATCTATAATTTTTTATTGTTCCATGCTATTATATTATCCATCTTGGATGTTTTATATGCATTATTATGTAGTTTTATATCATTTTTTGGGATATTAACCTAGTGCCAAGTGCCAGTTGTTGTTTTTCCCTTGATTTTGACTTTGCAGAAAATCAATACCAAATAGGGTCCAAACGGAACGAAACTTTTTGAGGATTTTTCTTGGACCAGAAGACACCAAGTAACCTTTGGGAGGAGGTCAGATGGGCCACTAGTTGGCGACAAGCTTGGGAGGCGCGCACCAGGGAAGCACCGCCCAGGCTTGTGGGGCCCCTGATGCTTCTCTAACCCTAATCTTTGCTCTGTAAATACCTAAATAATCCCCGTATACCATAGGGAACACCAAAATTACTTTTCCACCATCGCAGGTTTCTGTCCTTGTGAGATCCCATCTGGAGACCTTTTTCGGTACTCCACCGAAGGGGGATTCGATCATGGAGGGCTTCTACATCAACCTTGTTGCCCTTCCAATGATGTTTGAGTAGTTTGCCACAGACCTACGGGTCCATAGCTAGTAGCTAGATGGCTTCTTCTCTCTCTTGATCTTCAACACAATGTTCTCCTCGATGTTGAGATCTATTCGATGTAATATTTTGCGGTGCGTTTTTTTAGATCCGATGAATTGTGGATTTATGATCAGATTATCTATGAATATTATTTGAGTCTTCTCTGAACGCTTTTATGCATGATTATGATAGCTTTGTATTTCTCTCCGATCTATTGATTTGGTTTGGCCACCTAGATTCATTTTTCTTGTCATGGGAGAGGTGCTTTGTAATGGGTTCAATCTTGCGGTGCTTATTCCCAGTGACAGAACGGAACTTGACACGTATTTGTATTGTTGTCATTAAGGATAAAAAGATGGGGTTTATTCATATTGATTGGATCTATCCCTCTACATCATGTCATCTTGCTTAAGGCGTTACTCCGTTCCTGTCAACTTAATACACTAGATGCATGTTGGATAGCGGTCGATGTGTGGAGTAATAGTAGTAGATGCAGGCAGGAGTCAGTCTACTTGTCACGGACGTGATGTCTATATTCATGATCATTGCCTTAGATATCGTCATAACTATGCGCTTTTCTATCAATTGCTCAACAGTAATTTGTTTACCCATCGTATGCGTTCTTTCAAGAGAGAAGCCTCTAGTGAAAACTATGGCCCCAGGTCTATCTTTTATCATATTATTTTTAGATCTACAAAACCAAAAACCAAAAAATACCTTGCTGCAATTTATTTACCTTTACTTTATTTTGCAATTTTATTGATCTTTTATACCTATCTCTGGAAGGGGAGCCTTGGTGCAGTGGTAAAGCTGCCGCCTTGTGACCATGAGGTCACGGGTTCAAGTCATGGAAACAGCCTCTTACAGAAATGTAGGGAAAGGCTGCGTACTATAGACCCAAAGTGGTCGGACCCTTCCCAGGACCCTGCGCAAGCGGAAGCTACATGCACCGGGCTGCCCTTTTTATACCTATCACTACCAGATCTCATCCTTGCAAGTAACCGTGAAGGGATTGACAACCCCTTTATCGCATTGGGTGCAATATTTGTTTGTTTGTGTAGGTGCAACCATTGGTGACTTGTGTGTTCCTTCTAGTGGAGTGATACCTTGGTTCTCAAACTGAGGGAAATACTTATCTCTACTTTGCTGCATCACCCTTTCCTCTTCAAGGGAAAAACCAATGCAAGATCAAGAAGTAGCAATAACCCACAAGTACATGGGATCAATTGTAGTTTTTTTTTTTGATAAATAAGGGCGTCGAACCCAACAAGGAGCTAAAGGTAGGATTCATATTCCCTTCAAGTTCTATCAACCATCGATACAACTCTACACACACTTAATGTTAGCTTTACCTAGAACAAGTATGAAACTATTTTGTAGGTGTGATGCTAGAACTACTTTGCAAGAATAAACCTAGGAGTACTTTGCAAGGTAATAATAGTTAGTTATTTAGTAGAAAGATTTTTATAACACAAGAGAATGATTTGTCCATAGGCAATAGATAGCTAGAACGGTAATCATTATTACAATTTTATATGAGGGAGAGGCATGAGCTAATGTACATCCCGTACTTGGATCATATGCACTTATGATTGGAAATCTAGCAAGCATCTGCAACTACCAAAGATCATTAAGTTAAAACCCAACCATAGCATTAAGTATCAAGTCCTCTTTACTCCCATACGCAACAACCCCTTACTCGAGTATAAGCTTATGTCACTCTCGCCACCCACCATAAGCGAATCATGCACTATAGGAATCAGTTGATTTGCGGTCTGCCGTGGTAGATGGAAAAGGACCAGAAAGCTGACGACAAAGGTCCTTGCCATCTGCCACAGACGGAAAACATGTCTGGCACTATAAGTTACGGTAAATAGTTGATTTGCCATATGTTTTCGCACAGCGGACGGCAAAGACGTTTGCCATCAGCTTTCCTAGGGAAGCAAACGGCAAAGAAGGCGGACGGTAAAGAATGGACATTAGCCACATCAGGTGGCTAATGAGAGGCTTTGCCGTCTGCCAGCTGGCGGCAAACATGACCTCCCCTTTGTCGTCTACCATCTGACGTCAGCAGACGCTTCACTCCTTCCCGCTCTTTGTCGTTTGCCACAGACGGCAAACCCCCGTCTTTGCCATCTGCCACAAACGACAAAACACACGAGCCTTTGTCATCTGCTACAGATGGCAAAGTGACCAAATGGGTCAGCTCCCATGTTGCACAGGTTACTGCCACATGACCACTTTGCCGTCTATGGCAGACGACAAAGATCCCTTTGCCGTCGGTGGCAGACGACAAAGAGCCTGCATTTTCACAGAGCAATTTCACAGCAAACATATGAGATATCCAACACATAAGTTTCATCATACATACATAGTTCCATCCACACATACATGGGAAGTTCCACATACATAGTTCCATCCATACATATTACAATAGTTTCATCCATATAGCAAGTTCCACATTATTCATCGATACAAAACCAAAACAGAAAGGGAAAACAAGCACTCCATCAATGCAAGCTTCCGTGAAGTGAATGAAATCTGCAAAATGGGAAATGAGAAACTTAGAAGAAGAATACTAGAAGAAGAAGAAGAAGAAGAAGAAGAAGAAAATTAAGAAGCAGAAGAAGAAGTATATGACATTTATGAGCTAACTTAGGTAAAATGGACCATTTATAAGCTAACTTAGGTAAAATGGATCATTTGTGAGCTAACTTAGGTAAAATGGATCATTTATGAGATAACATAGGTAAAATGGATCATTTTGGAGCTAACTTAGGTTAAATGGATGATTTTGGAGCTAATCTAGGTAAAATGGATCATTTAGGAGCTAACCTAGGTAATTATGCCATTATTGAGTTAACTAAGCATATTATGCCATTTTTGCCATAAGTAAGCCAAGTATAGGTCATTATTGAGCTAACCTAGGTAACTAAGCATATTAGAGCTAACTTAGGTCATTTTGGACCTAACTTAGCTAAAATGGATCATTTTGGAGCTAACCTAGGTAAAATGGTTCATTTTGGAGCTAAGCTAGGTAATTATGCCATTTTTGAGTTAACTAAGCATATTATGCCATTTTGACATAAGTAAGCTAAGTATACGTCATTATTGAGCTAACCTAGGTAACTAAGCATATTAGAGCTAACTTGGAGCTAACTTAGGTCGTTTTGGACCTAACTTAGGTAAAATGGATCATTTTGGAGCTAACTTAGGTAAAATGGATCATTTTGCAGCTAAGTAAGCTTATTATGTCACTTCAGAGGAAGATAAGCTAAGTATATGATATTAATGAGGATACCAAGGTTATTATGCCATTTTTTGACCTAAGTAAGCTAATTATGCCATTTTTGACATAAGTAAGCTAAGTATATGTCATTATTGAGCTAACCTAGCATATTAGAGCTAACTTAGGTCATTTTGGAGGAAACAAAGCTAAGTATAGGTCATTTTAGAGGTAACTTAGGTAAAATGGATCGTTTTGGAACTAAGTCAGCTTATTATGTCATTTTGGAGAAAAATAAGCTAAGTATATGATATTTATGAGGTTACCAATGTTATTATGCCATTTTTACCTAAGTAAGCTAATTATGCCATTTTTGACATAAGTAAGCTAAGTATATGTCATTATTGAGGTAACCTAGGTAACTAAGCATATTAGAGCTAACTTAGCATATTAGAGCTAACTTAGGTCATTATGCTAAGAATATTGGAGGAAATAAAGCTAAGTCTAGGTCATTATGCATTTGTTAAGAGAAACACTAGAGAAAACTTACCGTCATCACGAAGGTGAAGCACTGGGTTGCTCGTGCCAGTACCACCTTGAGAAAGATCGTGCGATGCTTGTCTGGAGTTACGTTGCACCAAAGATCATTTGCATGTCTCGTTAGCATGATGACACTCAAATGTTAAGACTAGTAACTAATTACCGTTCAAATAAAACTCACCATGGTCCCCGGAGCAATGACTGGCATCGGAGGAGGGGTTTTACTGGTCTTCTCGCACACAGACTGCACATTTGGTTTTGACGAGTCAGTCATACTAGTTAGTAATGAAACGAACATTACATGCATGATTTGGCTAATATGCAGAAGAAACTTACCATGAGGAGCTCGTACATGGCCCGTTTCACCATGTCATTCCATGCCATCTACTCCTCCAACAACTTAGTCGTCCTCTCCTCAAACTCCCGCTCCTTATCTGCCGCCTGCCAGTCCCACTCCTGCATGAGCACCTTGGTTCTCTCTCTCTCTCTCTCTCTCTCTCTCTCTCTCTCTCTAAAGAGCAGTCTGCAACACCACTCCTCATTAGAATTGTGATCATCGATGGCCGCACACACAATGTAATGGAGGAAAGGTAGCTGAGTCCGTATAACTAACCTCGAAGGCAAGCTCGACTGGCTGTTGAAGAGGCCTTATCTCAAGAGTGGAGCTCGGCTGGCGCGCCTTGATCTCCGGGAGAGTGCAAGGACAATGTATAAGTCCATCTCCAATGGCTATCAAGCCATGGGACCTCCCGCCACCAGATATCATCACCACCTCTCGATCAAACTGCTGGCTTGGGTTAAAGTCCTCCCCTTTCCTCACCTTCCCCTCATCTCTGTACCTCATGAGCTTGTTGTGGGAGGAGAAGTTGGTGAAGTTCTCTGGATGATCGAGGTCAGACGAAGAGAATGCCTTGACCTTCTTGTACGAGGCAGTATGGGACATGGAATAGAGGTCATACACCTCTGGCACCTCCGCCTTATTGTGTCGCGCCTGAAAGAGAGGAATAGAGTAAATTATTAATTAAAGGGATCAAGCTAGCATGAAGAATGAATTGCATGAATCATTAAGCAAACCACATACCCAGTTCTGCCCGAACTGATATAAGTTGGCATCGCCTTGATGGTGTGGCACACCTTCCATTTGGGCACGCCGGTCCTTGGCATTGTTGTGGAGGGCTAGCCATTGGTCTGAGCACCACTCATCGACCAACATGTCCCAACAATCCATCTGATCCGCATACCATCTCGGGTGCACCTAAGTTAGTAAAGAGAAATTTGAGCGCTACGCCTACGAATCAAATCAAGGAAACTAAGTACAAGGCCTTAAGAATAGGCAATTACTATCATGTACTGCTCCTTCTTTAGAAACTTTCCGCAGCACGCCAGCTTGGTCTTCTTAAAACCACGCAAGGCGTAGTAGTCTCGAACAACCTGCACCCGAGCCTCATGCCATAAGTTTTGTAGTAGGCGCTTGCACTCGGTATCGATAACCTATGTCGCGGCCTCCTCGTATCCCCCCTAACATCTATAGAAGGTCTGCAATCAAATAAGACAACATTGATTAGTACAATAACTAGCTATTTGAAGAGTGTAAAGGAGAAATTACCCAGAACTTTCTGATCACGATGTCTGCCCTTGTGTGGCACAAGACACCGTCGATCATCTCCTTCGGTGGGGCTAGGGCAACCAAGTAGTGCTCCCAGCTCAATCCTAGCTATGGAAGCTAACCCTCACCGGGCAACGTGACAAACGCCAAGAAGTTTTGCCGGCAAAGCACACCAAGGACGTTGTTGGGCCTGCGGACATCCAGAGCATGGTCCCAACCCCTTCAGTATGACAAGGCCAATGCATTAGATATTTGAAGAAACGTGAAGGAAAAAGGTACAAAAAGAGTAAATGCACTTACCTCTCCCCATCAGGGAAAATCAACCACCTCTGCTCGTAGGTCGCCGGCACGGGCGGGAGCCATGTACAGCCATGCTGGTAGACGGTGGCCCCCTCAACCACCTCGCCCTCGCTATCAGGCAGATCCCCACCACCATCAGCATGGCCACTCAGACCCTCAGGCGGATCTTGCCAGGTACCCCATCCGGACGTCTCCTGGGACATACCCTGGTCCGAAGTCTCGTGGGCCGAAGGCCCGTCGACCCGAGGCTCGTGGACTGGAGTCCGCGTAGCCTCCTCCTCATACGTGTCCACCGTAGCAGTCCTATGCTCGGGTGAATCAGCTGGGGGTGGTGGCGAGGAAGGTGTAGGAGCCTTCTTACGTCTCCCACATCCACGTCCTCCCCGACCTCCTCTCCCGGTGGGCAACGACACCGAGGAAGAAGCGCCCACCGGTGTCTGCATACTGTCGAGCAACGCTCTCCGGAGAGACTGGGGTGGAATGGAAGTACCCCTCCCACCATGCGCTGACGAATAAGGAGCCTCGGAGCAGTCCGGACCCACGCCCACCATTTTTCAACACCTGCCATGAAAAAGAGTAAACGAAATTAGTACAACATAAAAAAATTAAATGCCGACATGAATAATAATATGCATATAACTTCAGTGTATCATCATCAAATACAACATAAAAAATTGAATACCTAACATAAACTAACAATATATATATATAATACAAATTGAATACTTGAGATGAACTGATAATAATCTTGATCGTCTATATATGCTTCGAGATCAATAAATGCATCATCATCATCACTATCATGAATGACGTGCTCATCGGTTTCAGTGGCATCAACATGTGGAAGGCCACCTTTATGTAATCGGTCAAGCATTGATAGGTCATCCGCAACAGTAACCTCTTCTTTTTCCAGCTCAGGGGTGAAGTCAGATTCACTATCGCTGTCTACTTCAATGTTCTAGGGTGAAGTAGAGTGTTTCCTGAAAGGTTTTTTGGAAAGACGTGTTTCTTGGAAGAATTATCCTTCATATATGTCTGGGTTATTGTGAGGTTCATAATCCTCTTCATTGGGGGGCGGGAGGTGGTCTAACACGTGGTGGCACTTCATAAATGACATCCCAACCATTCAGATTTGGATCAGTTTGGCAGGCCCACGGTAGATAGAAAACTTGGGTCGCCTGTTGAGCCATAATATAGACATCGGGGACATCTAAATGGGTGCTTTGTTTGATTTCGACTAGCCCTATATGTTCATGAGTCCTTCTAGTCTCCTTCAGCTAGAACCAATAACATTTGAAGACTACGACATTCGGTGGGTTTTCACCATAGAATAGAAGTTCATAAATTGCTTCAACTCTCCCATAATACTCGGTACCTCCTTCATCAATAGCAGAGACACAACAATATGTAGACTCTTGGTCGGCCATAGATAGCTCTTTGCCGAAGGTACAAAAGCGATACCCGTTGTTGTCGTATTTGTCAAATGAACGAACCTTCTAGTCAAAACAATTAGCAACTTGTCTCAATTCGGCGTCCATAGACTATGAATTAGCCTACAAATTTAATATGAAAGGATTGTTGAATTAGCCACAAATTAGACAAAGAAATGAGAATGGTCTAGTGGAAATTACCGTTTGTTTGAACCAAGAGATGAAACCGGGAAAGTCGCCTCCATGCTTTGCCAAAAGCTCATACTCTTTGATGGATTCATTTTGGATCACCGCTCCATCCGAGAATTTGGCGACGTATCGACTGTATCAAATATCCAGGAATAAGAGAAGTTCAAAGGAATTATAAGTTTTGAAACAATGTACTGAAAACTTACTCGATGTACGGCCGCACTTCTGTTACGTTGTTGAAGATATACAACGAAATGGTCTGCCATTCTTGGACATCCAATGATATTGGTTTCGAAGCACCGGCTGCTGTGAGATTCCCTTTGAATAGGCTGAGGTTGGATCCACTTTTTTTATGGTCGCCGACATTGTACCATGGCTTTGGATTATGCAAATGACAATTTTTGGCTTCGTAGAGTGCTGCCACAAAGTTTGTTGCCTCCTCAATAATGAATGTCGGCCATCAATGCTTCAATTCTATGTTCATTTTTACATTTTGCTCGAAGCGTCTTCTGCATCCTCTCAGTTGTGTA
>NC_041381.1:210757722-210778192 GCF_002162155.2 Triticum dicoccoides | reverse complement strand
GATGCAAAATCAAGTGTTGCATTGGATTAAAGAAGCCCGACGGAAAGATCTTCTCTAACTTGCAGATCAACTCTGGTGCCAACTCTTCCAATTCTTCTAGCACACCAGGTGATAGTTCTTTCACACAAAGAACACAGAAGAAATAGCTCAGCTCTGCAAGTACTAGCTGAGGGAGTCCTAGATTCGGGGGTCCTCATATGTCCGACCTAGGAGTTTGGGCTGGGTTGCATGGGCCGTACAAGATCGCGTCGAAGATCGTCTACCGTGTCCGGGTGGGACTTCATAACACGTGGACAGCAAGAATAGAGTTTGGAGGTTTCCTTCCCTGATAAACTGACTTTGTACAATCCATAGATCCCCTCCGGTGTGTATATAAGATGGAGGGGTTAGTTCGTAGAGGGAAACTTTTCGCCATCATCGGAATCCTCATAGGCTAGACATCTAGGGCTAGCCCTCACGATCTCGAGGTAGATCAACTCTTGTAATCTTCATATTTGATAATCATAATTAAGCAGGAGTAGGGTTTTACCTCCATTAAGAGAGCCCAAACTGGGTAAACATCGTGTCCCCTGGCCTCCTGTTACCATTGATCCTTAGACGCATAGCTTGGTCCCCCTACCTGAGATATACCGGTTTTGACACCGACATTGGTGCTTTCATTGAGAGCTTCGCTGTGCTGTCTGCTAAAAGCGATCTATGGCTCGCCTAGTCATCAACGACAACATCACTTCCATAGGGGGCCTGGCTTCAGGGCAGACCCTCCGGTTCAGCAGTTTTACCATGAGGGCACACGCGGCCATCGAGCCCGCAACTCTCCTCACGGCCGCCGGACACCGTCCTCGCATTGGCCCCAAGTACTCTGGAAAATTGGATTCGGTAGATATTTCTTCTTTAAATGAACTGCTAGCTGCCCTGGGGGTCTCAATAGACTATGATCGGATCGGGATCAAGCCCAACCAGAGGGAAATCAATCACCCACCGGTCACCCACTTCGTGGCGATAGTCGAGGAACTGGTCACCAACGACTCCCCCCCCCATATTGAGGACCAAGTATGTTTGGGTCCTCGAATACCCTGACCCGGATATTTTCCCTTCGGAAGGGACTTTACTCCTGCCGGACTCTGGTTTAGTGGCATGGGCGCAAGAGCCCTCGCGCCTAGCCGGACCCGAACCGGTCACTGCGGAAGCCCTACCGGCTCCGAACAAGGATGTGGGACAGGATCCAAAATTCAATCCACCCACCCACCACAATCTATACCTCCAAGCAAATTAGGCCCTCCAGATATATATGACCTGATGTATGCACGGCAGCAGCCCCAGGAAACGGTCCACCACTTTTTGGCCAGATTCCTGCTTGTTAAAAACAAGATCAAAGACTATTCGGACGATGACGTAGTTTCAGTCTTCCATCATAACTGCACAGATGAAGGGATATTGAATGCCCTCGACCGCCGCCACATACAGAGCTTCATGGAGCTATCACATGTAGTACAAAAGTACCATGCGATGGAAAGCATATGGAAGGCCCAGAAAACTCAACTGGAGCTCGCTACCTCGAGCAGAGTGCAGCCCGGGTTAAAAGAATATACCCCGGTGGGTCACCCAACAATCGGGTTACGGGCATGAAGAACAAGACCTTCATGGGACATACGTCTGTTCTGGACGAACTATTGGACAAACTCTGCCCGATCCATACTACTCCGCACACAGTCCCAACCCACAGCCTCCGGGCATGTTGGGTACTCCGACAGGTAGCAAAAAGTGGAGAGTCAATCCTCACCACAACCCTAGAAGGATATTCACCGGAGAAGGACAATTTCAACATCCTGACTGTCTTTGAGACTTTCTCCTCTAACAACCAGCACAAACGGGCGCTTCGCCACCTCACCGAAGTCCATCAAGTTAGCGAACTGAGCCCATGGAACGACACGGCGATAACCTTTATGGCCGAAGACGAACCAAAGGCTCGGTCCGTCCGAGCACCTGCCGCCTTGGTGCTAAACCCCATCGTTGATGGTTTCCGGCTAACCAAAGTGCTCATGGACGGTGGTAGCGGACTTAACCTCATCTATGAGGACACGCTCGATAAGATGCAGATGGATAGGTCACGCATCGAGCAAAGTCACACCACCTTTCGAGGTATTATCCCCAGTCGAGAGGGACACTGCTCGGGAAAAATCAAACTGGATGTGGTGTTCGGCACACCTGAGAACTATAGATCTGAAGAGTTGCTCTTCCACGTGGTCCCCTTTAACAGTGGGTATCACGCTATCCTCGGTCGAGACGCGTTCTCATGCTTTCAAGCCATACCCCATTACGGGTACATGAAGCTCAAAATGCCTGGCCCTAGTGGAATCATTACAATCTCAAGCGACCCGGACAAAGCTCTCCGCGCCGAAAACAAGACCGCATCCTGGGCCCTGGAGGCACTGTCTGAAGCCCTAGCGGCGGAAGAATTACCCACCTTATGAGCTATGGTGGACAGGGACGACATGATCCTTGATAAGAGATCCAAGTCCACCTCTTTCAAGCCTGCCAAGGAAATAGTAAAATTCCAAGTACACCCGACGGACCCCAATAAAAAAGCATCCATCAGGGCACAGCTGGATCCGGCAGTGGACGCCGCCCTACGCGCATTCTTGCACGAGAATTGGGATATCTTCACCTGGCATCCTTCAGATATGGCCGGCTTCCCACGAAGACTGGCCGAACACAGTCTCAATATAATCAAGGGATTTAAGCCCGTGAAGCAGACACTACGGAGATTCTCCGCACCCAAGCGTCTAGCTATGGGAGAAGAGCTAGCCAAGTTAATAGAGGTTGGGTTCATTAGGGAAATCAAACATCCGGATTGGCTAGCCAATCTGGTTATGGTCCCTAAAAAGGACAAGTCATGGCGTCTGTGTGTCGACTTCAAGGACCTCAACAAGGCCTGCCCCAAAGATCCTTTCCCATTGCCCTGCATTGACCAAATTATCAACACAACTGCAGGACAGGATTCGATGTGTTTCCTCGATGCATATTCCGGATACCATCAGATTAAGATGAAGGAATCGGACCAGGCTGCAACCGCGTTCATCACCCCTTACGGTCATTTCTGCTTCAACACTATGCCCTTTGGACTCAAAAATGCCGGGGCTACCTACCAGCGCATGATTCAAACATGCGTGAAAAAACAAATAGGAAAAACAGTCGAAGCATACATGGACGATGTGGTCATTAAAACAAAACACGTCGAGTCACTGGTGGATGATCTTTGCCTTACCTTCGACAATCTCCGAACATACGACATCCGGCTTAATCTGACAAAATGTGTCTTCGCAGTTCCAGCTAGAAAGTTCCTGGGGTTCATTGTTTCCCATAGAGGAATTGAGGCAAACCCAGCAAAAATCCAAGCTCTGTCAAAATTGGCCACACCAACAGACCTAAAGCAGGTCCAGAAACTAGCTGGGTGCATCGCGGCCTTAAGCCGATTTATCTCCAAATTAGGAGAAAAGTCATTGCCACTATACAGGCTACTGCGCCGTACTGATAACTTCAAATGGACGGACGCAACCACAGCCGGATTGGAAGAAATAAAGGACCTTCTTGAAAGCAACCCTATCTTGGCCGCACCTGGCATTGGAGAGCCTATGTTATTATACATTTCGGCAACTAACCAAGTAGTTAGCGCCGTCCTTGTCATCGAGCGAGGAGAGGAGGGACATAAATTCCCCACCCAAAAACCAGTTTACTATGTATCGGAGGTCCTTACACCTTGCAAATCCTGATACCACTATCAGAAGATAGCCTACACAGTCTTCATGGCGTCTCGCAAGCTTCGACACTACTTTCAAGAGTGTTCGGTCACAGTGGCATCCAAGGTACCACTGAATGACATCATTAATAACAGACATGCCACTGGCCGCATAGCAAAGTGGGCCATCGAGCTATTACCGTTCAAAATCATATACAAGCCACGCTGGGCTATTAAATCCTAGGTATTGGCCAACTTTATAGCCGAATGGACAGAAGTTGAACTCCCTAAAGAGTACAACTCATATTCTAATTGGGTCATGTACTTCAATGGCTCCAAAATGCTGGCCGGACTAGGGGCTGGCATAATCCTCACATCCCTCACTGGGGACACAGTATTCTATGTATTACAAATCATGAATACAGACTATAATAATGCAGCCGAGTACGAGGCGCTACTGCACGGTCTTTGCATGGCTGTCTCCATGGGCATACAATGTTTGGAGGTGCGCGGGGATTCGAACCTCGCAATCTCACAGGTCAATGGAGAGTTTTGTGTGAAGGACCCAAAAATGATGGCATATTGAAACACCTTATTAAAACTGTCAGCTCGGTTCGACGGACTTAAATTCCATCATGTCGCCCGAGAAAGTAATCAGGTAGCCGACATCCTTGCGCGTATGGGTGCTAAACGCGACCCCGTGCCACCCAACACCTTCGTGGAACGACTCTTTAAGCCATCTGTGGTGTGGCAGGGTGAGAGCGGCGAAGGCAACAAAGACCTGATTACACCCCCAACCACCAAACACAATGCGGACAGCGTCGAGCGTTCGGATACCGAGATAACACCCTCTGCTCATGAGATCATGGCGGTTATCGTTCCTTCAACTGAACCTTACTTGGCCTACCTTAATAGGCAAGATCTCCTCGATGATCAAAACAAGGCATGATGCATAGTTCGGCGCTCCAAAGCCTTCAAAGTACATGAGGGCAAACTATATAAAAGAAGTACAACCGGAGTCCTTCAAAGGTGTATCTCCGAAGAGGAGGGAAGGCAGCTCTTGGCAGAAATACATGTCGGTCTTGGCGATCATCACGCCGCAGCCCGTGCCGTCGTAAGCAAGGCATTCTGGACATGCTTTTTCTGGCCTACGGCTCGAGCTGATGCTCAAGACCTTATCCAATGTTGTGTGGGCTATCAAGTCTTTGCCAATCAAAGCCCCATGCCTCCCATCGCATTAAGAACAATCCCCATTACTTGGCCCTTTGCGGTGTGGGGGCTTGACATGGTCAGGCCCCTTAAAGGGGAAAGCCACAAAAAGAAATACTTACTGGTCATGGTGGATAGATTCACTAAATGGATAGAACCCAAACCAGCCAAAACAGCTAAGGTCAGACCAGTGATTGATTTCATATCAGGCGTAGTCCACCGTTATGGTGTCTCGCATAGTATCATCACTGGTAATGGCTCTTACTTCATAGCTGATGAGGTAAAAACCTGGTGCGCTAAGTTGGGCATTAAACTCGACAATGCATCCATATATCACCCTCAAACAAACAGCCAAGTCGAACGGGCCAATGGTCCGATTATGAGTGGTACTAAACCCTGAATGGTGCGCTCTGTACGAGAATCAGATAAGCACTGGATCGAGGAACTCGATTTCGTACTCTGGGGACTCCGGACCACACCCAATCGAACGACCGGACACACACCCTTCTTTATGGTGTACGGCGCAGAAGCCCTACTACCCTGTGATATTATTCATGTCTCACCTAGAGTGTGCATGTACGAAGAGAAAGAAGCCGAACTAGATCAGCAGGACGACCTGGATGGACTTGAAGAGGAGCATGACCAAAGCAGAGAAGTGCGAGCTAAAACATATAACGTTGGATAACTTGTTCTACGCCTCCCAGAGAAGAAAAAGGATAAGCTCAAACCCAAATTGGAGGGCCCCTTCATTATTGATGAAGTCCTTACTGGTGGAGCCTATCGCCTTCGCAATGCGCAGGATAATCTCCTTGAGCCGAACCCATGGAACGCCGCCCGGCTCCGAAGATTTTACACATAATTCGGCTTCCTTATGTCTAAGTTTAAAACTAGGTTTTTTCCCTTTTCTATTTCTTTTTACCCTCTTTACCTTTCTCTCCTTATATTATATGTTCGGATAAACCGCATTGTTGTGGGTACGCATCTTTAAATGTATACATCCCACCATACATGGGGGCTTCTTTTAACAGAAGCATTTTATTACAAAGCTTCCAAGCTTCTTGTGTCCGTGCTATCTGTTGTTTCTGCCATTTTATGCACCTCTATGACTTAAGTTTTTGCCAAGCTGGGTTGCCTCGCTCCTGTGCTTATACCCTACATTCCCGATTGTTCGGCTAGGGTGTAAAGGGAGCACCTCTGCGATTGTTACAACCGGGTTATCTGGCACTGTACCTCAAACGGGTGAAGCCTAAAGCTAGCGTTCTTAAGAGAATAATTGGGCGACACATATTCAACAGGATGTTTTTAGAATAACGCGTAAAAGCGGCTGTCGATACTTCAGATACAAGGCCAGCCTAAGAAAAGGAACCCCTAACGGAACTATTTTTCTTGGAAGGTGTTTCTTACGTTACAAAGTAATATAACATAACTCCGCCAAATGCATTTTGTCTGTTTGAGCAATATGACCAGATTGCCTGGTTTCCGACAGTACCAAATTTTTACTAGTCAAACATAGTATGCGGAAACACTCCAACTTTTTGGGTTTGGAGGTGGAAGCCGAAGGTCTGCGATGACAAAATTTTCATACAATTCGGCAGGAGATAAGTTTGGTCATAAAGTACATGGGTACATCAAATCGAATGCTCACTCCCTTTCTACGCCATCTAGTAGGCTATCTAATTTACAATCCTATTGCAAAAAATTTGTCGCTGTCATCACTTGGTTGTATACCAAGCTTACGGGAATTTCCTTCCCGCCGGGTCCCCGCGGTCCAACTCTGGCCATATGGTTCAGCTCAAGACCAGTATAGCATGTATTCACCATGGCCCATGCCTCTCGAGCGCCATCACGGCACGCGGATGTCTTCCACAGCTCGACCCGACGTCGAGCACCATTGAATAGATTAGCCAACCCCTCCATACTTTTGGAGGGACGTCGAAAGGCCATAAGGCTTTGGCCATATTCTTCATCGCCTTCCGAGAGAATAGCCATAAGTATTGAGATATAATGTGTAATAACATCCCATAGTGCAATAAATATTGATATAAAAGCATGATGCAAAATGGACGTATCAACTCCCCCAAGCTTAGACCTCGCTTGTCCTCAAGCGGAAGACGAAATCAAAAAATATGTCCACATGTTTAGAGATAGAGGTGTCGATACAAATAAAATACGGACATGAGGGCATCATAATCATTTTAATAACAACAATATATATAGATTTTGTCATATGATTTCCTATGTTCAAGTAATAAGCAATTCAAAATGTCAAGTATGGTTCAAAAACTTCATTGGGAACTAACAAACTATAATCTCAGTCATTGAAACAATTGCAATTTATC
Source organism: Triticum dicoccoides (assembly GCF_002162155.2). NCBI lineage: Eukaryota > Viridiplantae > Streptophyta > Magnoliopsida > Poales > Poaceae > Triticum > Triticum dicoccoides. The sequence continues at coordinate 210,770,908 of NC_041381.1, read as the reverse complement.
ATAACACCAGAAAGAGTCAATAATAGAGCTTTTCAGCAAGCACATACTCAACTATCTCGTCCCCTATAATTGCTAACACTCACGCAATACTTGTGGTTATAGAGTTTCAGCCGGACACTGAGAAAGATAGGGGTTTATTGTGTTGCCTCCCAACATATTCACCTTTAAGTGATGTCAACAATAATAGCCTATGCCAACTTACATCCAATTGGATATATGCATCATGATCTTTCAAACATGAGGAGCTTGCCAAAGGATAAAATGAAAAAGGGAAAGGTGAGGATCACCTTGAATCAAGCATAAAGTGAAACATAAAGTAAAAGATAGGCCCTTCGCAGAGGGAAGCAGAGGTTGTCATGTGCGTTTAGGGTTGATGCATGAAATCTTAATGCAAAAGAACGTCACTTTATATTGCCCCTTGTATGTGGACCTTTATTATGTAGTCCGTCGCTTTTATTACTTCCACAACAAGTTCGTACAAAGCTTATTTTCTCTGCACTAATAAGGCATACATATTTAGAGAGCAATTTTTATTGCTTGCACCGATGACAACTTACTTGAAGGATCTTACTCAATCCATAGGTAGGTATTGTGGACTCTCATGGCAAAACTGGATTTAAGGATATTGGGAAGCACAAGTAGTATCTCTACTTGGTGCAAGGAATTTGGCTAGCATGAGGGGGAAAGGCAAGCTCAATATGTTTGGAAGGTCAATGACAATATACTTTAACTGAGATGTCGGAAAACATAAACCATTACGTTGTCTTCCTTGTCCAACGTCAACTCTTTTAGCATGTCATACTTAATGAGTGCTTCACAATCATAAAAGATGTCCAAGATAATATATTTATATGTGAACCCCTCTTTCCTTATTACTTCCTATTAATTGCAACGATGACCAAGGCTACGTTCATCAACTCTCAACAATTTTTATGCCTCATACTTTCTATGTGTGAAGTTATCACTATCCATAAGATCAATATGAACTCTTTTGTTCTTTCTATTTTTTCAAGATCATAGTAACATAGCAAAGCCCTTGACTCAACACTAATCTTTATTATAGATAGCACATGGACTCGATTACAAAAAGAGATCACAAAGAAAAACTCAAAACTACTTGATATCAAAACTTCAAACTAATAGATCAAGATACTACTAAAAGGATCGAACTAAATAAAGCGGTAAAGATACGAGTGTGATGGTGATACGATACCGGGGCACCTTCCCTAAGCTTGGCAGTTTCCAAGGGGAGTGCCCATACCCATGTGATTATTTCTCCTTCTTCACGGTTGGTGTCATGATTTTCTTGGCGATTATGCCCTTTAGGATATGGTTCTCCTCCTCGAGCTTATTGACTTGTTGTTTGAGGTCCATATTTTCTTTACGGAGCTTGCCCGTGATAGACAAAGCTCCTTTTACCCAAGGATGATGCATAGCTTCTGCAGAACAAGTGAAACTCTTTTTCATATTTTCATAAGAAAGAAATCTGGAGTTGAAAGGAGTGACCGAAGTAGGGACAGCCAGGCTAGGTAGTTCCCCCATAGTGAATTCTGCTTTGAGGCAAGAGGTAACTTGTTGATCTTCCTCCATGGCATCTATCCTTTTCAAATCAGCCTCCATCTCATCCTCTGTTGATGGTCCAAAGTGATGGGCATCGCTATTTGCTCCTGGACCTGGCATTGGGTAAGACACACGGCTCTCCCCAACTGATTCCCGAGAAGACATCTTGCTTAATTCTGCAACAGGAACAGCTCGAAACGAAAATAGAGGATATTTGCGTGATACGGTGGTCAAAACCTTCGGGAGTATATATAATGAATTTTTACCGACCAAAATACGTAACATACAAGAAAACAGAGTCCGGGAGGCACACGAGGTGCCCACGAGATAGGGGGCGCGCCCTACAGGGGGGCATGCCCTCCTCTCTTGTGGGAGCCTCGTGCCCCTTTCGAACTACTTCTTTCTTCCTAAAATTCTTAAATAATCCAAAACTGATAAAAATTGCCATTAGAGTTGTTTTGGAGTTGGTTTACTTACCGTACCACGTGCATATGCCTTTTCGGAGTCTGGAATGTTCTGGAAAGTGTCTCTTATGTATTCCTCAGGGGTTATGGTTTCAATAATATTAGTTTCAACATTGATAGGATTACCTGAAATATAATGCTTAATTCTTTGACCATTTACCACCCTCAGATTTGTGCCTTCAAAGTTGTTGATTTTTATAGCACCAGAACGATAGACCTCCTCGATAACGTAGGGACCTTCCCATTTTGAGAGAAGTTTTCCTGCAAAAAATCTTAAACGAGAGTTGAACAATAACACATAATCTCCTACGTTAAACTACGCTTTTGTATCCTCTTATCATGCCAGCGTTTGACTTTTTCTTTGAAAAGCTTAGCATTCTCATATGCTTGGGTTCTCCATTCATCAAGTGAGCTAATATCAAACAACCTCTTCTCACCGGCAAGTTTGAAGTCATAATTGAGCTCTTTAATAGCCCAATATGCTTTATGTTCAAGTTCAAGAGGTAAATGACATGCTTTTCCATAAACCATCTTATATGGAGACATGCCCATAGGATTTCCGTATGCAGTTCTATAGGCCCATAATGCATCATCAAGTTTTTTGGACCAATTCTTTCTAGATCTATTCACAATCTTTTGCAAAATTAATTTGAGCTCTCTATTGCTCAACTCTACTTGACCACTAGACTGCGGGTGATAAGGAGATGCAATTCTATGATTGACATCATACTTAGCGAGCATCTTACGGAAAGCACCATGAATAAAGTGTGAACCACCATCACTCATAAGATATCTAGGGACTCCAAACCTCGGAAAAATAACTTCTTTAAGCATTTTAATAGAAGTGTTATGATTAGCACTACTAGTTGGAATAGCTTCTACCCACTTAGTAACGTAATCAACAACAACTAAAATATGTGTATAACCATTGGAGGCAGGAAAGGGTCCCATATAATCAAAGCCCCAAACATCAAACGGTTCAATAACAAGAGAATAATTCATAGGCATTTCTTGACGTCTACTAATGTTACCTATTCTTTGACATTCATCACAAGATAAGACAAACTTACGAGCATCTTTGAAAAGAGTAGGCCAATAAAAACCAGATTGTAGTACCTTGTGTGCAGTTCTATCTCCAGCATGGTGTCCTCCATAGGATTCAGAGTGACACTTGCGTAGGATTTGTTCATGTTCATGCTCAGGCACACAACGTCTAATAATACCATCTACTCCTTCTTTATAAAGGTGTGGATCATCCCAGAAGTAATGTATTAAATCATAAAAGAACTTTTTCTTTTGCTGGTATGTGAAACTAGGCGGTATATATTTAGCAACAGTGTAATTAGCATAATCAGCATACCAAGGAGCAACGAGAAGCATTGACGACCGCTAATTGTTCATCAGGAAAACTATCATTAATAGGCAGCAGGTCATCAAGAACATTCTCTAACCTAGACAAGTTGTCTGCAACGGGGTTCTCAGCTCCCTTTCAATCAATAATATGCAAGTCAAACTCTTGGAGCAAGAGAACCCATCTAATGAGTCTAGGCTTAGCATCTTTCTTTTCCATAAGATATTTAATAGCAGCATGATCAGTGTGAATAGTAACTTTGGAATCAACAATATAAGGTCTAAACTTATCACATGCAAACACAACTGCTAAGAATTCTTTTTCAGTAGTAGCATAATTTCTTTGGGCAGTATCAAGAGTCTTGCTAGCATAATGAATAACATTCAATTTCTTATCAACTCTTTGCCCTAAAACAGCACCTACAACATAATCACTAGCATCGCACATAATTTCAAAAGGTAAATTCCAATCAGGTGGCTGAACAATAGGTGCAGTGATCAAAGCTTTCTTAAGTGTTTCAAAAGCTTCTACACAATCATCATCAAAGACAAAAGGAATATATTTTTGCAATAAATTGGTCAGAGGCCTAGAGATTTTAGAAAAGTCCTTAATGAACCTCCTATAAAAACCGGCATGACCTAGGAAACTTCTTATACCTTTTATGTCCTTGGGACATGGCATCTTTTCAATAGCATCAACTTTGGCTTTTTCAACTTTAATACCTCTCTCGGAGATCTTGTGCCCCAAGACAATGCCTTCATTAACCATAAAGTGACACTTTTCCCAGTTTAGGACGAGACTAGTGTCTTCGCATCTCTGCAAAACTCGATCAAGGTTGCTCAAACAATCATCAAAGGAGGATCCATAGACGGAGAAGTCATCCATGAATACCTCGCAAATCTTTTCACAAAAATCATAAAATATAGCCATCATGCATCTTTGAAAGGTAGCAGGTGCATTGCATAAACCAAAAGGCATACGTCTATAAGCAAAAGTACCAAAAGGGCAAGTAAAAGTAGTTTTAGATTGATCCCCCGCTGATACAGGTATCTGAGAGAAGCCAGAATAACCATCTAAAAAGCAAAAATGTGTGTGTTTGGATAGCCTTTCTAGCATTTGATCGATAAAAGGTAAAGGGTAATGATCTTTCTTAGTAGCTTTATTTAACTTACGGAAATCAATTACCATCCTATTACCTGTAATAATTCTTTGTGGGATCAATTCATCTTTATCATTAGCAACAACGGTAATACCTTCCTTTTTAGGGACACAATGGACAGGGCTTACCCATTCACTATCAGCAACTGGATAAATAATACCTGCCTCAGGGAGCTTTAGTATCTCCTTTCTTACCACTTCCTTCATTTTGGGATTTAATCGTCTTTGAGGATCTCTAACTGGTTTGGCATCTTTCTCCACTGAAATTTTGTGTTGACATACTGTGGGACTAATGCCCTTAAGATCATCCAGAGTATATCCAATAGCAGCTCGGTGCTTCTTCAGAGTTTTCAATAATCTTTTTTCTTCTTTCTCTGAAAGGTTAGCACTAATAATAACAGGATATATTTCTTTTTCATCAAGATAAGCATAATTAAGATTATCAGGTAATGGTTTGAGTTCAAACACGGGATCACCCTTGGGTGGAGGGGGGTCCCCAAGAATTTCAACGGGAAGGTTATGTTTCAACATAGGTTCTTATTTAAGGAACACTTCATCTATTTCTTCCCTTTCCTTCATAAACATATCGTTTTCATGGTCTAGCAGATATTGTTCTAACGGATCAGTTGGAGGAACAGCAATGGAAGCAAGACCAATAATTTCATCCCTACTAGATGGTTCCTTTTCACGATGTTGTCTACTAAACTGGCAAAATTAAACTCATGAGACGTACCGTCTATGCCAACAGTGACAACCTTCCTCTTGCAATCAATCTTAGCACTAGCAGTATTCAAGAAGGGTCTACCAAAAATAATGGGACAAAAATCATATTGTGGGGAACCAAGAACAAGAAAATCAGCAGGGTATTTAATCTTCCCACACAAGACTTCAACATCTCTAACAATCCCAATAGGTTTAATGGTGTCCCTATTAGCAAGCTTAATAGTAACATCAATGTCTTCTAATTCAATAGGTCCAATATCGTGCATAATTTCTTTATAAAGATCATAAGGTATCGCATTAGCACTAGCACCCCTATTTTAACAAAAATAACATGTGTGCCTACAACAGGTCTACGTGTCTTAGTATCGGGTCTAGCAATATTAGCAGTTTCACCACAAAAAGAGATAACATGCCCATCTAAGTCCTCATCCAAGAGATCTTTAATCATAGCAATACCAGGTTCAACATTAATTTGCTCAGGAGGTGTATAAGTCCTAGTATTACTCTTACGAACAACAGTTGAAGCTTTAACATGATCTTTTATCCTAACAGGAAAAGGGGGTTTTTCAACATAAGCAGTAGGAATAATAGGATCACTATATGTAATAGTCTTCTCTTCGACAGTAATAGGTGCAACTACTTTCACTTCAACAGGAGGATTATATTTAAACCACTTCTCTTTAGGGAGATCAACGTGAGTAGCAAAAGTTTCACAAAAAGTAGCTACTATCTCAGAGTCAAGTCCATACTTAGAGCTAAATCCACGGAAAGCATCGGTATCCATAAAAGATTTAACACAATCAAACTTAGGTGTCATACCTGACTCCTTACCATCATCGGAACCCCAGTCTTCAGAGTTGCGTTTGATTCTTCCCAATAAGTCCCATTTGAAATCAATAGTCTTCAGCATATCGGAACCAACACAGGAAGTATCGAGCAGGTTACGATTATCAAGAGAAAGCCAAGCATAAAAGTTCTGAATAATCATTTCCCGAGAGAGCTCATGATTGGGGCATGAATACAACATTGACTTAAGCCTCCCCCAATCTTGAGCGATGCTTTCTCCTTCGTGAGGCCAGAAATTATATATGTAATTACGATCACGATGAACAAGATGCATAGGATAGAACTTCTGGTGAAATTCCAACTTCAATCGCTTATAATTCCAATATCTCGTATCATCACATAGCCTATACCATGTCATTGCCTCACCCTTCAAAGATAAAGGGAAGACCTTCCTTTTGATAACATCATCGGGAATACCTGCAAGCTTAAATAATCCACAAACTTCATCCACAAAGATAAGGTGTAAGTCGGGATGCAATGTTCCGTCTCCTGCAAAAGGATTAGCTAGCAGTTTTTCTGTCATACCCGAAGGAATCTCAAAGTGAATATTTTCATAAGGTTCACTAGGTTGAGGAGCATCAATTGGCTCTTCTGGTTGGGGTGAAGATACCCCAAACAAGCCCCTCAAAGGATTCGTTTCCATAGTGACAAGTAACAGAAAATTTCAGCACACTATATAAATGTTTCCTTACCAAGTTCCACTCACCAAGAGCACTACGCTCCCCGGCAACGGCGCCAGAAAAGAGTCTTGATGACCCACAAGTATAGGGGATCTATCATAGTCCTTTCGATAAGTAAGAGTGTCGAACGCAACGAGGAGCAGAAGGAAATGATAAGGTGTTTTTAGTAAGGTTTTCTCTGCAAGCACTGAAATAGTAGGTGATAGATAGTTTTGTGATAAGATAAATGGTAACGAGCAAAAAGTAAATAAAGTAAATAAAGTGCAGCAAGGTGTCCCAATCCTTTATGTAGCAAAGGATAAGCCTGGACAAACTATAATAATGAAGAAGGAGCTCCCGAGGACACATTGGGAATTATCGTCAAGCTAGTTTTCATCACGTTCATAACATTCGCGTTCGGTACTTTGATAATTTGATATGTGGGTGGACCAGCACTTGGGTACTGCCCTAACATGGACAAGCATCCCACTTATGATTAACCCCTATTGCAAGCATCCGCAACTACAAAAATGAGTATTAAGGTAAACCTAACCACATCATTAAACATATGGGTCCATATCAACCCCTAACGAAGCAACGCATAAACTAGGGTTTAAGCTTCTCTCACTCTAGCAACCCATCATCTACTTATTACTTCCCTATGCCTTCCTCTAGGCCCAAATAATGGTGAAGTGTCATGTAGTCGACATTCACATAACACCACTAGAGGATAGACAACATACATCTCATCCAAATATCGAACAAATACCAAATTCACATGACTACTAATAGCAAGACTTCACCCATGTCCTCAGGAACAAACGTAACTACTCACAAAGCATATTCATGTTCATAATCAGAGGAGTAATAATATGCACAAAGGATCTGAACATATGATATTCCACCAAGTAAACCAAATAGCATCAACTACAAGGAGTAATTAACACTACTAGCAACCCACAGGTACCAATTTGTGGTTTTGATACAAGATTGGATACAAGAGATGAACTAGGGTTTTGAGATGAGATGGTGCTGGTGAAGATGTTGATGGAGATTGACCCCCTCCCGATGAGCGGATCATTGGTGATGACGTTTGTGATGATTTCCCCCTCCTGGAGGGAAGTGTCCCCTGCAGAACAGCTCCGCCAGAGCCCTAGATTGATTCTGCCAAGGTTCCACCTCGTGGCGGCGGAGTTTCGTCCCGTAAGCTTGCCCATGATTTTTTCCAGGACAAAACCCTTCATATAGCAGAAGATGGCAGCCGGAAGCCCACCAGGGGCCCAGGAGATAGGGGGGCGCGCCCAACAGGGGGGGCGCGCCCCCTGTCTCCTGGACAGGGTGTGGGCCCCCTGGCCTATTTCTTTTGCCCAAAAATTCTTATTAAATCTGAAAAGTTGTTTCGTGGAGTCTCAGGTCTTTTGGAGTTGTGCAGAATAGGTTTCCAACGTTTGCTCCTTTTCCAGCCAGAATTCCAGCTGCCGGCATTCCCCCTCTTCATGGTAAACCTTGTAAAATAAGAGAGAATAGCCATAAGTATTGAGATATAATGTGTAATAACATCCCATAGTGCAATAACTATTGATATAAAAGCATGATGCAAAATGGACGTATCAGCGAGGAGGAATCGTAAAGACAGGACGCAGAAGCCGACGCAGGACTTTCTTCAATCCGGAGTATAATGGAGAACCCTCCTTCCAAAGACGAAGACTTGCGTCTCCATACTACATCAACATTGAAGGCAAGTTCGGGGGCTACTAAGGGAGTCCTGGATTCGGGGGTCCTCATATGTCCGGCCTAGGAGTTTGGGCCAGGTTGCATGGGTCGTACAAGATTGCGTCGAAGATCATCTACCGTATTTGTATGGGACTTGTTAACATGTGGACAGCAAGAATAGAGTCTAGAGGTTTCCTTCCCTGATAAACCAACTTTTACAATCCAAAGATCCCCTCCGGTGTGTGTATCTAAGCTGGAGGGGTTATTCCATAGAAGGCAAGTTTTCGCCATCATTAGAATCCTCATAGGCTAGACATCTAGGGCTAGACCTCACGATCTCGAGGTAGATCAACTCTTGTAATCTTCATATTCGACAATCATAATTAAGCAGGAGTAGGGTTTTACCTACATTAAGAGGGATCCGAACCTGGGTAAACATCGTGTCCCCTGGCCTCCTGTTACAATTGATCCTTAGATGCATAGCTTGGGCTCCCCTACCCGAGATCGGCGGGCTTTGACACCGACACTAGCCATTCATCCTCAGGGATGAAGCCACGCAACATCACTGGCATTACCTGCTCAATCCAGATGTGCCAATCATGACTCTTGAGATCAAATTTTTTCAATTTTTCAAGGCTCGCTCCCCTCTTTAGATTCGCTGCATACCCATCAGGGGAACATCAACTGCATTTTCACCCACAAGATAATTTCATTCATAGCTTGCCTTCCAAGATTGAACCATGCCTTTGGCTTCCTCCAGTTATGCTTTCCTTTTGTTCTTGCATGGTTTGTAACGGTCTATCACATATCGCCTCCTGACCGAATCTAGCCTTAGTATTATCCTTTGACTTCCCCTCTATGCCGAACAATGTACCAAAAAGGGCCTCGGCAATATTCTTTTCAGTGTGCATCACGTTGATGTTGTGTGGGACAAGGAGGTCTTTGAAGTAAGGCAAATCCCACAAGCATATCTTGTGAGTCCAGGCATGTTCTGAATTATACCCCTTGAAATACCCTGGACGCTCTAGATCTGGCCCGAGAGCATTTAACTGATCCAGGGTATCTTGCCTTGTCAATGTAGATGGTGCAGAGTTTTTGACAACTCTACCTTCGATGAAGTTCTTCTTGTCATTCCTAAGCTTATGGCGAGGATCCAGGAACTATCTATGCAACTGAAAGCAAGAAAACTTGCGACCCAACTGTAGCCAACGAAACTGAAGAGTTGCCTTGCATGTGGGGCACGGGAACCTTCCATGCACACACCAACTAGCGAATAGAGCATACGCCGGCAAGTCATGCATCGAGTATATGTACTAGACACACATTATGAAGTTCGGTTTGCTAGCAATGTCGTATGTCTTGAACCCATTATCCCAAGCTTCTTGCGATTCATCCTTAAGTGGTTGCATGTACATATTCATATTCTTCCCTAGATAGTTGGGCCCTAGAATTATCAATGTCAGGAAAATGTTCTTTCTTTGCATAATCTGTCTGGGGGGAGATTGAGTGGAATGACAAATATGGGCCAACAACTGTATTGGGTTGTCATCAGACCGAACACATTGAACCCATCCGTGTTGATGGCGACTCGAGGATACCTTGGATCTGCCACTTTTTGCTCATGTAATGCATCGAAGTACTTCCACGTAGAACATGGGCCATTCACCACTCCGCCCTCATGTGACGCCCCCGATTCAATCGTACACTAATCATGCACGCAAATGTGTACGATCAAGATCAGGGACTCACGGGAAGATATCACAACACAACTCTAAAACATAAGTAAGTCATACAAGCATCATAATACAAGCCAGGGGCCTTGAGGGCTCGAATACAAGTGCTCGATCATAGAAGAGTCAGCGGAAGCAACAACATCTGAGTACAGACATAAGTTAAACAAGTTTGCCTTAAGAAGGCTAGCACAAACTGGGATACAGATCGAAAGAGGCGCAGGTCTCCTGCCTGGGATCCTCCTAACTACTCCTGGTCGTCGTCAGCGGGCTGCACGTAGTAGTAGGCACCTCCGGTGTAGTAGGGGTCGTCGTCGACGGTGGCGTTTGGCTCCTGGACTCCAGCATCTGGTTGCGACAACCAGAAAGAAAGGAAAGGGGGAAAAAGGGGGGAGAAAGCAACCGTGAGTACTCATCCAAAGTACTCGCAAGCAAGGAACTACACTACATATGCATGGGTATATGTGTAAGGGGCCATATCAGTGGACTGAACTGCAGAATGCCAGAATAAGAGGGGGATAGCTAATCCTGTCGAAGACTACGCTTCTGGCAGCCTCCGTCTCGCAGCACGTAGAAGAGAGTAGATTGAAGTCCTCCAAGTAGCATCTCCAAGTAGCATCTCCAAGTAGCATCTCATAGCCTAATCCTACCCGGCGATCCTCCCCTTGTCGCCCTGTGGAAAAGCGATCACCGGGTTGTCTGTGGAACTTGGAAGGGTGTGTTTTATTAAGTATCCGGTTCTAGTTGTCATAAGGTCAAGGTACAACTCCAAGTCGTCCTTTTACCGAAGATCACGGCTATTCGAATAGATTAACTTCCCTGCAGGGGTGCACCAACTTACCCAGCACGCTTGATCCAATTTGGCCGGACACACTTTCCTGGGTCATGCCCGGCCTCGGAAGATCAACACGTCGCAGCCCCACCTAGGCAAAACAGAGAGGCCAGCACGCCGGTCTAAACCTAAGCGCACAGGGGTCTGGGCCCATCTCCCATAGCACACCTGCACGTTGCGAGGGCGGCCGGAAGCAGACCTAGCCTAGCAGGCGTTCCAGTCCAATCCGGCGCGCGCCGCTCCGTCGCTGATGTCTGAAGTGCTTCGGCTGATACCACGACGCCGGGATACCCATAACTACTCCCACGTAGATGGTTAGTGCGTATAGGCTCATAGCCAACTCAGATCAAATACCAAGATCTCGTTAAGCGTGTTAAATATCCGCGAACGCCGAACAGGGCCAGGCCCACCTCTTTCCTAGGCGGTCTCAACCTGCCCTGTCGCTCCGCCACAAAGATCCACTCGCGGGTGCTCCACCAGCCGACCCGACTTTAGTCTCCACATGTATCATGTATGAAGTATATAGTATATACCCGTGATCACCTCCCGAGTGATCACGGCCCGATAGTATAGCACGGCTGACGGACAAGAATGTAGGGCCACAGATGGAAATACTAGCATCCTATACTAAGCATATAGGATTGCAGGTAAAGGTATCAACAGTAGTAACAAGGACAGGCTATGCATCAGGATAGGTATAACGGAAAGCAGTAACATGCTACACTACTCTAATGCAAGCAGTATAGAGTAGAATAGGCGATATCTGGTGATCAAAGGGGGGGGGCTTGCCTGGTTGCTCAGACAAGGAGGGGTCGTCGTCGATGTAGTCGTACTCGGTGGCATCAGCGCCGGTCTCGGGGTCTACCGGGGAAGAAGAGGGGGGAAGAAACAGTAAATACAGAGCCAACAAAGTATCACAAACAAAACGAGGCAATACGCGGTGCTAGGTGTGCCCGAACGCGATAGTAGGTGATACCGACGAAGGGGGAAAGCATCCGGGAAAGTATTCCCGGTGTTTCGCGTTTTCGGGCAGAGGAGCCGGAGGGGGAAAGTTGCGAGTTCGATAGGTTAGGGGGGTGGTGGACGAACAGGCTGCGTATTCGGATTCGTCTCGTCGTTCTGAGCAACTTTCATGTACAAAGTTTTTCCATCCGAGCTATGGTTTATTTTATATTAATTTTAAAAGATTTAATTCATTTTTAGGATTTATTTAATTATTTAAATTCAACATTATCCAGAACAATGCACGCTGATGTCAGCATGACATCAGCATGACGTCAGCAGTCAACAAAGGCGTTGACTGGTCAACTGACATATGGGTCCCATTCGTCATTGACTGATTAGTCTAATTAGGGTTTAATTAAACTATCTACTTAATTAGATTAATTAAACAGGATTAATTAACTTAATTAATTCATTAACTATTTTATTTATTTATTTATTTAATTCTTTTTCTTTTTCTTTTTTTTTAAACGTTCTCAGGGGCATGGGCCCCGGCTGTCATAGGCCCTATGGGCCTTAACGGGCACGGGAACACGGGCGCCGGGGCGTGCGGGTGCGGGCGTAGCCCGTATGGGCGCTGCGGGCGTGACCGGCAGGGGCACACCCGGCTGGGCGCCGGCGACCACGGTAGGGCGCTGGAGAAGAGGGAGGCCGGTGGCCTGGGACGGCCTGGGTGGACGCGGGTCGGCAGTGAGGGGATCCGTAGGGGGGGCGTGGCACACAATGGGGATGGAGAAGGGCAGCAGCGGCTGCGGTCGGCGCGAGCGCGCGCGAGCAGTGAGGCCACGAGGCGCGGGCGGTTGCGGGGCGCGCCCCGGGCGCGTCGAGGAGAGGGCGTGCACGACCGGGCGCACCTACAGGCGCGGTGAGCGCGTCGACAGAGGCGGCGGCCAGCGGCGACTACGAGCGTTGCACAGCGATGGGAGCAGAGGAGAAGGGAGGGAACGGACGGCGGAGCTCACCGAGCCCTGTAGGTGTGCTTAAGTAGGCTCGAGGAGGAGTCGGGGAGGTCCGGCGACGAAGAGGGCGTCGGTGGTGGAGACGACGACGTCCGAGGCGAGCGCGGCGACGGCGGTTCGGCGTCGAGATGGGATCGGGGGGGCTGCCCCGATCCAGATCGGGCAGGGAGGGAGATGAGGGAGCGAGGC
>NC_041381.1:210703878-210757320 GCF_002162155.2 Triticum dicoccoides | reverse complement strand
TTGGCGACGGCGATTGAGCCCCCGATCCGTATCGGATCGGGAGGGGGAGGGGAGAGTCGTGGGGAGTGGGGGGTGCGGTCGGGGGAGTTAGGGTTTTCCCTAGAGGGGATATGGAGGGGGGTTTGGGCCGGTCTGGTTGGATGGCCAGCTGGGCCGTCTGGCCCAGTTGGCCAGGGGGGCCTGTTCTCTCTTTTTTTTTGTAGTTTTGTTTTCTGTTTTTATTGTTTTCCTTTTTCTTTATTTTCTCTACTGTTTTAGCTCATTTTAAAAAAATATAGGCCTTATATAAAAACATGGTTTATTCATGACAAATAGTTAGGGAATATTTTCAACACATCGAACATTTTAGTTTTGACTTTTGAAAACTTTAATAGTTTTAACTTTAATTCAAATTTAGAATATGAATCCGTTTCGATCTAACAAGGAATTATCAACAATAACCGAGGTGACGTGGCATCATTAACATGGGATTACTGTAGCCTGATTACCCGAGCGTCACAAATCTCCTCCACTACAAGAAATCTCGTCCCGAGATTTAAGAGGGGGACTAGGGGGGAAGGTCTGGTTACGAAATCCTAACGAATCTTCTCGTGTTTGGTTGCTCTTCTCGAAGAGGTCGATCCATTACATTGATGTCTTCAGTTCTCCGCTTCGGGTCATCATGATGAAGTTATCGTCCTTCCTTGGGGATCTTCATCGTACTTACGGAAAGGATAAGGGGTAGCTTCAAAAGGATAGACCTCTACAAGGTTGACTATCTGGTCGATAACACCGAGGAAGGTGGCGGAAGTTACTCTCGAATTGAATCTTAAGAAAATATCGAGAGCAAAGTAAGGAGGTACCATGAGAAGTTTCAAACGAATAGGCAAGCGTTCGATGCCTAATCAGCAGGTGAAAGGGGTTCAGGGCAACGAGAATAAGTATTGCGTCTGATACCAAAATAGATCACTTGGGACGGTGGTCCGTGAATTACATACGAGTCCACTCGCGAGGAATAACTTTGGGAACAGGGGTTGTACAGGAGAGTCAGGTTTCGATCCTGTGAAACTGTGGGTTATGGGCCCACCATGTGGATTAACAGTAGGAAGGACGGTGACGTTTTGCACGATCATGATAGCAAGGCATGTCAGAGAGTAGCATGTCAGTTATGTCGGCAACAATGTTGGTACCAAGGGCGAGGGATGAAGAGAACCATTTTCCTGCTCGTTGAAACGAGGCGGGCCAAGAGGCAAAGTTCTCATCCATCGGCGGTTACCGAAATGTCATCAACAATAGAAACAGGGTCTCACTGGCAGAGTTGTACACCGAGGTGTTTACATGAGCAGAAGAATCTTACTGTTTAGATCATATAGATCACAAGAAAGGTTAAACAAACCAATGGAAAATAAAATGTGATCCTCAGGTTAAACAGAACAAATGGAAAGGAAAAATGTGTTTAAACACATATTTCAGGGGTATATCCTTCCCAAGGACAAGCAGAGCATGATATCCTTGATAGGATATAAAGTAGAAAACCCTTTCAGGTAAGGGGAGAGAAATTTCATGACATTACTCACACAATGGTGTTAGGATAAATGATAAATAAAATTTAGCATCGTGCTTCAAATGTTCCTGTTGAAAATTGGAGTACCATTGACATGCTTCGAGATAGCATTGACATGGTCTTCAGGTGAAGATCAGACTTTGGAAACACGAAGGATCCATCAGGAATAACTTGTAGAATAAGTCTTACAATTTCCTCCAGGAAGAATGGTTGTCCTTGCAAAAGAAATTATAACGATAGGTCCTCCACCCAGCGGGAGGGGGGGTTGCTAGGCATGACATCATGTTATCGGGTCACGTAGAGATCAATGTTACAACTCTTGGAGATATGTCCCAACCATCATATATGGCCGAGATTCAGATCCGGTTGGTGTCAGGATACCTCAGACTTAGGATACCTGAGAAGAAAAGGTGCAACGCAAATTGACGAGATGACATTGTAAGATTCTCGGGGAAATGAACTATGAAGTGATTTCCGTTATCAAGAGTCCATCATTAACCCAAGGAGAGGACAAGGAGGTGTCTGGTGAACTCAACGGCAATTCACCGAGATTCCCAAAAGATGGATGTCCACAATTAAGTGAACAAGGAGATAACATTTGTCAGATCAAATGATATAAGGAAGTATGCTCGAGGAAAACATACACAATTAAACATTGGTTGAAAGGTGCGCCCGAAATATGGGTTGGGTTGCACGACCAATGTCAGAATGGTGATGCAATAATCAATAGCCTAAGAATGAACTTTCGACCATTAACTTCAAAGAGATAGGGTTGCTAGAAGGAAAGAATCCAAACAACACCGTTCACTTGTTGGAATTAACACAGGGACCAAGAAAGAATGGTGATGGTGAGAAGTATTTCTATGTCAAGAATTCTCAAGAGGTGGAACAAATCTCAGAACATTCTTGACATAAAGGACGGTAATACTCCAAGGTAAAGAAGAACAATTGCTGGATAGCAAGGAAACCAAGGTACAACACAAATTGTGAACAAGTTTGTGTTGGGGGGGGGGGAAGGCAAGAATGTTGCCGATGATAACTCAAATCATCGAGGGACAAGGATGGTATTTCTCATCATGAATTCAATTGATATCCTGGAAGAACTCATAAGGTTGATGAGGATCACGACACATTTGTCAACAGATTTCATGAAGAAGTAATCAATCAGCGACGACATCAAGTCAAAGGAATGATGAAGCCAAAAGTCATTGGAACCATGGGTACGACACAAACTCGAACTCAAGCTTGTTGTTTAAGGTGAAAGGGTATGACGAGGAAAATCGACGTAAGGTTAGTTTATCGTCGAAAATTGGTGCTCCGAGAATAAGGACCAGGTAGCACCGTTAGAATCGTCACGACAATGATATAGCCAAACAGGCTAGGAATGGCGTGATTGGGTACAAACTCGTACTTATAGAAGCTTACTGAAGAGTTGTTGAACCGTAGAGCGGACTCGGTTCAGTTATCGGTGTCTTTGAGTGTTCAATAACTCCGAGCCCATGAAAAATTGTAATCGGTGAGTATGTAGTACTTGATGAAGATCTCATAAGAAATTATGCAGTTCCAAGATAATCTCGAGATACCAGGTGGTAATACTCGACGACAGATCAAACTAGAAGTTGAACTGGGTATTGCTCTATAGAAGACAAGTGCTTAAACTTGCACAGGACATGATATTTAAAGGAGAACATGGTCAGAACCACGAGTGCAAAAAGGCCAGATCTCATATATAAGATGAACTTATACCAAGGGAATAATTGATTTTAAAAGAAGCTTCGATGAGAAGATGTACATCGTGTCCATGGGCATGAACGCAAAGTTCAAGGTCGACTCCCACTTCTCCAATGCACAACCTTTCATTCACTTCTCGCGCTCAATGAAGTTGTAGTTTTGAAATTTTATCTGGCAAAATACCAGAAGAGTACGACTCGTGAAAACTTTCGAGTTCACACCTATTAAGGAAGGCATAGGTTCAACCCATTGGGGCATCTTAGAATCATATACCAGAATCTTTAGAAGTAATTAACTCAAGCTCCAAGACAGAGCATGGTTAAGAAAGCAGAGGATACAATTTACCAAAGGCATTATGTATCAGAGGAAAGGCTCACAAGGTTATTGAATATGAAGGGCGTTGTCAGATAAAATCCAACAAAGGATCTGGTGGTCCACAAGGGATCTGACGTGAGCATCGGTACTCAACTAGAGGAAGAAGATTGCAAGGAGATCAGATTATAGAAACAACAGACTAACTCAATTGTCAAATGCAAAGGAATTATGATTTCCAAATCAAGGGATCAGAAGCAATGCTCTGAGTAGGGATGGATAAGTTGAATAGCCTTAGGGTACAATCAATGACAATTGGATTGGTCGAGAACCAATTCCAGTTAAAAGAATGGCAGCTTAGCCGGAGAAGTAATTTATAAGGACCAATGATGATTGCGTGCATTCGCAAACATATTGAGTCAAAAGACTCAAAATGATAATGACAAGGAATGTCATTAAGACTACGAGACTTATGGGATTAACCATAATGCGAGCAAGCAAGAATTTCAAGAGCCAAAGGCTCCAGAGGATTTTCGGAAGATCGAATAGTATTTTGAAGACTTTTGTGAAACTCATGAACAACTGGGGATGAGCGGATACTTGACAAGTGCGGGGATTTATTTGAAGGGGTATTCATGTGGCAAAGAACTGCTAGGCAGTAGGCACGAAGTATTCTCGGAACAATAGAGAAAAATTCGGGTATCTTGTAATAACAAGAACAATGGGGAAGGATCGTAAGAATGGCAAGTGTAAGTAGTTATCCATAAGGATTTATCGGTGGTCGGGAATAGCAAAAGTGATGGGCACAAAGTCTCGAGAGAATATCAAAGAGTATCTCCGAAATCTTCTGGTGCAGTCGGTGACCATCTGGACTGAAGGGGCTCTCCGGGAGAAAGTATTTTCGAGAACCTAAAGTTAGTTTTTAGTAAAAATCGTTTAACCCGAATAGAAGAGGGTTCAGAATCCCAGAGTAAAGGTCGAGGGATAAAAGATCCTAATACCTCCCGATGGCGACGTGGGCCAATGGGCCACACAGCCATGTTAGTAAAAGTTTTTCAATGACTAGACTCGACTTCGGCCAAGGAGTTGGAAAGGGGGATTCCTACAGGCAGTTGGCTCTGATACCAACTTGTGACGCCCCCGATTCAATCGTACACTAATCATGCATGCAAATGTGTACGATCAAGATCAGGGACTCACGGGAAGATATCACAACACAACTCTAAAACATAAATAAGTCATACAAGCATCATAATACAAGCCAGGGGCCTCGAGGGCTCGAATACAAGTGCTCGATCATAGACGAGTCAGCGGAAGCAACAACATCTGAGTACAGACATAAGTTAAACAAGTTTGCCTTAAGAAGGCTAGCACAAACTGGGATACAGATCGAAAGAGGCGCAGGTCTCCTGCCTGGGATCCTCCTAACTACTCCTGGTCGTCGTCAGCAGGCTGCACGTAGTAGTAGGCACCTCCGGTGTAGTAGGGGTCGTCGTCGACGGTGGCGTCTGGCTCCTGGACTCCAGCATCTGGTTGCGACAACCAGAAAGAAAGGAAAGGGGGAAAAAGGGGGGAGAAAGCAACCGTGAGTACTCATCCAAAGTACTCGCAAGCAAGGAACTACACTACATATGCATGGGTATATGTGTAAGGGGCCATATCAGTGGACTGAACTGCAGAATGCCAGAATAAGAGGGGGATAGCTAATCCTGTCGAAGACTACGCTTCTGGCAGCCTCCGTCTCGCAGCACGTAGAAGAGAGTAGATTGAAGTCCTCCAAGTAGCATCTCCAAGTAGCATCTCCAAGTAGCATCTCATAGCATAATCCTACCCGGCGATCCTCCCCTTGTCGCCCTGTGGAAAAGCGATCACCGGGTTGTCTGTGGAACTTGGAAGGGTGTGTTTTATTAAGTATCCGGTTCTAGTTGTCATAAGGTCAAGGTACAACTCCAAGTCGTCCTTTTACCGAAGATCACGGCTATTCGAATAGATTAACTTCCCTGCAGGGGTGCACCAACTTACCCAGCACGCTTGATCCAATTTGGCCGGACACACTTTCCTGGGTCATGCCCGGCCTCGGAAGATCAACATGTCGCAGCCCCACCTAGGCAAAACAGAGAGGCCAGCACGCCGGTCTAAACCTAAGCGCACAGGGGTCTGGGCCCATCGCCCATAGCACACCTGCACGTTGCGAGGGCGGCCGGAAGCAGACCTAGCCTAGCAGGCGTTCCAGTCCAATCCGGCGCGCGCCGCTCCGTCGCTGACGTCTGAAGTGCTTTGGCTGATACCACGACGCCGGGATAC
Organism: Triticum dicoccoides; assembly: GCF_002162155.2. Classification (NCBI taxonomy): domain Eukaryota; kingdom Viridiplantae; phylum Streptophyta; class Magnoliopsida; order Poales; family Poaceae; genus Triticum; species Triticum dicoccoides. The sequence goes on along the minus strand of NC_041381.1, from coordinate 210,751,430 downwards.
CCATAACTACTGCCACGTAGATGGTTAGTGCGTATAGGCTCGTAGACAACTCAGATCAAATACCAATATCTCGTTAAGCGTGTTAAATATCCGCGAACGCCGAACAGGGCCAGGCCCACCTCTCTCCTAGGACGGCGGAGCTCACCGAGCCCTGTAGGTGTGCTTAAGTAGGCTCGAGGAGGAGTCGGGGAGGTCCGGCGACGAAGAGGGCATCGGTGGTGGAGACGACGATGGTTCGGCGTCGAGATGGGATCGGGGGGGCTGCCCCGATCCAGATCGGGCAGGGAGGGAGATGAGGGAGCGAGGCGGAGGGCGACGGGGTCCTCAGGCGGGGGAGGCACTCCGGGCGGCGTCTTGGCGACGGCGATCGAGCCCCCGATCCAGATCGGATCGGGAGGGGGAGGGGAGAGTCGTGGGGAGTGGGGGGTGCGGTCGGGGGAGTTAGGGTTTTCCCTAGAGGGGATATGGAGGGGGGTTTGGGCCGGTCTGGTTGGATGGCCAGCTGGGCCGTCTGGCCCAGTTGGCCAGGGGGGCCTCTTCTCTCTTTTTTTTTGTAGTTTTGTTTTCTGTTTTTATTGTTTTCCTTTTTCTTTATTTTCTCTACTGTTTTAGCTCATTTTAAAAAAATATAGGCCTTATATAAACACATGGTTTCTTCATGACAAATAGTTAGGGAATATTTTCAACACATCGAACATTTTAGTGTTGACTTCGGAAAACTTTAATAGTTTTAACTTTAATTCAAATTTAGAATTTGAATCCGTTTCGATCTAACATGGAATTATCAACAATAACCGAGGTGACGTGGCATCATTAACATGGGATTACTGTAGCCTGATTACCCGGGCGTCACACCTCACCAGCACCTGGGCCATTCACCACTCCGCCCTCACCAGCACATGGGCCATTCACCACTCCGCCCTCATCAGCAGCTACGACCACACCGTCGTCATCAGCGGTGAAGGCCCTAACAAGGGCGTCCACGTTGTCTTCCACCCAACGCACCAGATTGCCCCGGATTGCCAGGGGTACCGGTGCGATGGCGGCATCGAAGTTGAAATGGGGGTCCATGTTCTGAAGGTGACTAAAGACACAAGAAAAAGCACACCCAAGTAGGGCACGGCTCCTCTCCTCCACCAACCTGTTGGCTGTGCCCGAACGAGTCTCCAGTTGCGTCACCACATCGGTGAAGAACTGAAGGTTACCAGCATAGTTCACCACACGAGGCTCCCCAATGGCTGCCTCGCAGAGGATGCCCAAGGCCGTGTTAGCTCTTTCTCGGAGCTCGTGGAGCATGGGGCTGTGCATGTGCTCCAGGGTCTGCCGCTAGCGTATCTCATCCTCGTTCCACCGCGCAACGGCCCCAGCCACATCCACCCTTTGATGGAGAAGAAGCACCTCAGCACGGGAGGAAGCCAGTTCCGCCTGTGCCGTGCCAAGGGCGGCCCCGGCAGCGTCCGCACGCCGCGTATTTTCATCCAGCTTGGCCTTCAGGGCGGCGGTCCTGCCCTCTGCTTCGACCTTGATCAACTCCAGCCTTTCCTCGAACTCGCACTCAAGGTTCGAGCGGGCCGCCGCCACCCGGCGATCAACCTCTTCTAAGGCTCGGGCTTCCCTCGCGGCAACATCATCCTCCGCCTGTGCCACCAGGCGCTCCCTCGTCTCCAATCGCTCGAGGTCCAGGGTGCGCTCGGTGGCCTCCAGCGTCAGTGCCTCCTCACATTTTTGAAGCTCCGCCCGATCGAACGAGCCCCCCTTATCGATGCAAGGGCCGCCTCACGCAACTCCACCTGTTGCTCCACGGAGCTACTCCAGGCCCGGAGCTCCCACGCCCGCTCTTCTGCGGCCCTGCGCCGCTGGTTGGCCTCCTGAGCCTCCTCGATGGCCCGGGAGCAGGCCTCCCGAGAAGCTGCCAGCAACACCTCGGCCTTCTCATTGTCGAGATCACGCTGGTGGCGTGCAAGGGCAACGGCCACCTTCAGCTTGCGCCTCTCCTCAGCTAGGCGCATGCCCTCGGCCTCAAGGCGTGCGTCCTCGTCAGCGAGCTCTACACCAAGCTGGCTCACTACGTCAGCCGCCCTCTAAAGGAACCCTTGGCGGAGGGCGTGGCGCTTCCGGGCATGCTCGAGCACATCTTCCGCGTCATCCTCCGCCACAGGCGCGCGCGGAGGAACACGGACCAGCACTCCCCCCTGGGCAGGAGCCTGGGGGCTGGCACCCTCGCAATGGCCGGGCGCGCCTCGCAAGAAGCCTGGCCCAGAGCCAATTCGTCCTCCGAGGAAGAACGCAAGGCCGACCTCAGCCAGTCGATGTCCAGAACCAATCAAAGAGCCCAGGGCAGGCTGGCTATGCCCCGGGAGGGCTCGCAAAAGATGGTCGCGAGGTGCGTAGAATCAGGACACATCACAGGATGGCCCACCTCTCCAACCGGCTTCACCACAAGGGCAGTGTTGGAGCTCGGGGCGCTTGGGGAAGGTGGAGAGGGCGAGGCCAGGAGGGATGTCTCCTCAACCATCTCCGTGAACTCGGCGGGAAGGGACCTGCAGGGCAATGATCAGCTGAAGCAGCAGGAAAGTAAGGAACTGAGAAAGGGAAAGGCTTACTCATCGGTGGCGAAGTACTTCCTGCGCTTCAATAGGCGGAAAGGGTAATCATTACCCAAGGCCTCCCTTCTCTTTCGGAGAGCCTCGGAGTCCACACGGAAGCGGCCCAGGAGCTCGGCGCAGGGGTCAGCCTGCGATGAGGAAGAAGCGCCAAAGTGACCGGCGTCAGGGACATCGTCCTAGCGCACGCCGCCAGACGCCGCGCCAAGAAGGGTGGCCGGGGCCTCAAGGGCCTCTGCCACGGGAGCCGCGGGTCGCGGCTCAACACCTTTAGCCGCCGCAGGGCAGGCCTCAGGAGCTACCGCCTCAGGAGTGCCGCATGGGGTCATCATCCCGGCGGTGGCCCCCTCAGCCCCCGGTGGCCCTTGCCTCCCAGCTCCACCACTCGAGGAAGGACCATCGCGGGCAACCGGAAGGGCAACCACCACAACTGGGTTCTCACGAGGTCCCACGAGGCCTGCGGGGCGCAGCCCCCATTCGTCGAAGCTGGGCATCTGCTTCACAAAATCACCCCTGTTTGAGCAAAGGTACAGCAGGGCACCCACATGCCGGATGCTGCCAGGGGAAGGGTCCCCAGCCAGGATCATGAGAACCTTCCTCAGCACTTCAGGCGTCAGATCTTCCTCCTGGAGCCTCATGCGGTCTTCACGCCCCCCGAAGGCCCACATCCGGCGGGAATGGCGCTCGAGAGGGGCAATGCAGCATAGGAGGAACTCCTTCACCACCTTGGGTGCCGTCACACCAAGCGCCCTCAAGTTCGCGAAGCGATGCCAAACGAAGACGAGCCGGGGGCTCGTGAGCATCTCCTGGCCCCAGCCCGAATTGGGGATAGCGGGCAAGGTTGGCTCTGAAAGTAGGGGGCTGAGCACCCCGACATCCACGTACAGCCACCGCTCATGGAACCCAGTCGCAGGCGGAGGAAGGTTGAAATCGATTCCCGAAGCCACTGTTTCCGGTGCGGCAAGGAAGCTCACGCACCCTGTCGGTGTCAAAACCGGCGGATCTCGGGTAGGGGGTCCCGAACTGTGCGTCTAGGCGGATGGTAACAGGAGACAAGGGACACGATGTTTTACCCAGGTTCGGGCCCTCTTGATGGAGGTAAAACCCTACGTCCTGCTTGATTGATATTGATGTTGTGGGTATTACAAGAGTAGATCTACCACGAGATCAAGGAGGCTAAACCCTAGAAGCTAGCCTATGGTATGATTGTTGTTATTGTTGTTATTGTTGTTGTCCTACGGACTAAAACCATCCGGTTTATATAGACACTAGAGAGGGATAGGGTTACACAGAGTCGGTTACAATGGTAGGAGATCTACATATCCGTATCGCCAAGCTTGCCTTCCACGCCAAGGAAAGTCCCATTCGGACACGGGACGAAGTCTTCAATCTTGTATCTTCATAGTCTTGGAGTCCGGCCGATGATGATAGTTCGGCTATCCGGACACCCCCTAGTCCGGGACTCCCTTAGTAGCTCCTGAACTAGGCTTCAATGACGACGAGTCCGGCACGCATATTGTCTTCAGCATTGCAAGGCGGGTTCCTTCTCCGAATAATTTGTAGAAGATTGTGAACACCAGGATAGCGTCCGCCTCTGCAAAAATAAATTCCACACTCCATCGTAGAGAGAATAATATTTACACAAGTTCAATCTACTGATGTATTTCATGGTGTGACGTCACACCACAACCAAGCCTTCACTCGAATTGTTTTTATTATACCGCCTCAGTGCGTTTAGTGAAGCGGTTTCCTTGGCACGTCTTGTTGAAGCAGAGATCATGCTCCCCCTATTCCGGGATTCTCATCAATACGGACGTGGGTAACCCAACCGCGCCATTGATTGCGGCGCTTGGGAGAAAAGAGAGTTTTACCAGGCTGGTGGGGACGCATAGTTTCGTCCGTCCATATATAAGGGGATAAGGATCCACCTTTTCACCTACGCCTTCTTCCTCCTTTGCTTATCCATCTCCGCGCACTCGAGCTCCAGCGCCCAAGTCCGCACATCTCGCCTCGACCTCCTCCAGCCATGTCCGGAGAGGGAGGCAATTGGATGGCCTCCTCCGTCACGGAGGGGCACATCGAGAGGCTGCGCGGCGCCGGATACCTGTCCAGCGACATCGCGCACCGGCTCCCCAACAAGGGGCAGCTCATCCCCACCCCCAGGCCCCATGAGAGGGTGGTATTCCTTCCCCATTTCTTTCGCGGACTGGGCTTCAAACTTCACCCCTTTGTCCGGGGGCTCATGTTCTACTACGGCCTGGATTTCCATGATCTAGCCCCGAATTTCATCCTCAACATCTCGGCGTTTATCATCGTGTGCGAGGCCTTCCTCTGCATCCAGCCCCACTTCGGCTTGTGGCTCAAGATCTTCAATGTCAAGCCGAAGGTCGTGAAGGGGAATCAAGCGGAATGCGGAGGCGCCATGGTGGGAAAGATACCCAACGTTACTTGGCTCGAGGGCGCCTTCGTGGAAACCATCAAGGGGTGGCAATTGGGGTGGTTCTACATCATCGAGCCGCGTGACCCTAAATGGGCAGCGGCCCCCGAATTCAGATCTGGCATCCCCACACGGCTCACCTCTTGGAAGGAGAGTGGCCTGACTTGGGGCGATTCGGAGGAGCTGACCAGACTCCAAGCCTGTATCCAGAAGCTGGTGGACAAGAAGCTCAAGCTTGTCAACGTCGTCCAGGTCATGCTTATCCGCCGGATCCTCCCGTGCCAACAACGGGCCTTTAAACTGTGGGAGTTCGATCCGGCTCAGCACCGAATCTTGAGCGGGCTCTTCAACACTAGGTATGAAGATGCCTGGAAGGTGCTTTTTAAGGGCGCCGAGGCCCCCGCATCCGCTACCGAAGATCGCGGATTCCGCTCGCAGCGTCCGGCTGACGAGGTAAATGATTTTACCCTTTATGGGATACTTGTTTTTTCATAGTTTGACTCTATGCGGGATCTAAACTCCCTTTCCTTTGACAGGACTGGCTGAAGAAGGCCGAGCAGACTAACTATCTGGCCCCCTTGCCAGAAGACCCAGTGGATGCCCATCTGGCGGGGCTGCTAGTTCCGGCACCCCATGTGGTGCCGGAGAAGAAGGCCAAGAAGGAGGCCACGGGTACTCGAAAGAGTTCCCATTTTCAGGTGTCCGATGACTCCAAGGCGGACTCCTCCCCCGAGGATGAGGAGAAGAAGAAAAGGGCCTCTCCCCCAGCGGGGGGAGGAAAGAAAAGGAGGGCCTCCCCAACGAGGGAGGCCGAAGGGTCCAAGAAGGGAAGAACTCTTCCCCCGGAATGTTCTGCCAACGCCAGTGACGATGACGAGGATTGGCCTCCGAGGGCCAAGCCCCTGGCAAGATCGTAAGTATTCGGACTCCCGAATGACTTCACGATTTGTCTTTTCGCCACTTGGTGTCTTTCTAACACCGCATACAACCCTGCAGTCCGCCCAAGGATGATCTTCCCGCGTCATCGAGCGGGTCCTTGGGTTCGTCGGATGTGAACAACACTTCACTTCCAACCGCCTCTTCTCCCCGCGACGCTGACGACATCAAGGTGGGATCCTAGAGAGGGACCCATCCGGAGGAGGAGGACCCGGAGGTAGCATAGGGTGACCTCCCGGACTTCGTGCCGGACTCCGCACCGGAACCTGCAGTGGTTCCGGAGTCCGGCGGGCGGCCCCTTCGCAAGAAGGGCAAGACCGTGGCACCGGCGGCCTCCATCCAACCGGAGGCGCCGGATAACTTGCTGGAGGCGCTCAACGGCGCTTCCATCAAGGAGGAACACCGCACTGTCATGAGTGCGGTGATTCAGAAGGTCCAGCTCGCCAAAGGCGGGCTGACCGAAGCCTGCAGCAGCCTTCTATCAGGCTTTGAGGTAAGAATATTAATATATGTAAAATAGTACCGCATAGACAGTAGCCCCTGATGCTCGGTTCGGTGTTCGGAAAGAAAAGCCGGACTGAGGATCTAAAAAGATATACGCAGGAGTCATAAAAAGTATGTCGATATGGGATTGCAGGCTACCCTGCTGACCTCTGCCGCACTGACTGCGGAGGTCAATGCTTTGAAGCAAAACCTCGAGCGGTCCGAGAACGAGCTCGGCCGTGCCAAGAAGCAACTCGAGGAAAAAGAAGGTGAGTAGCGCCTTATTAAAGTTGTACCTTACAGAAAAGGATTTGGTTGCAAAAAGAATGACAAGGATAACGTGGGTATTGCAGGGGCCAAAAACAAGGTGGCGACCCTGAAGGAGGCAGTGTCCATGGCCGAATGTAATGCGGCCGTGGAGCGCGCCGAGCGAGAGAAGCAGGAGGCGCGGGTGGCAGAGGTACGGTAAGAGCTCCAGGCTCTCGTGGAAAAACATGAGAGTTTGGAGCGTGACTCGAAGACTCGAGAGTCCGAGCTTGCATCGGCTCTTGAGAGTGCCAATGCCGCTAAGGCCGAAGCCTACAAGGCCCTCCAGGAAATCGAGGTGTTGAAGAAAATAGCGTCGAGTAAGGCATTTTTCATGCAAAGCAAGCATGTGGATGTGGATTATGTGTTACTTACCCGAATTCGGAGCTCTCCAGGAGCGTTCGCAGATCTGCCCCGCAGTGTGTCCAATGCTGCCGCTTTCTACATGGCCGAGGAGGGGAGCTCGACGGAGAAGGTCTTCTGGTCTCAGTATGCTGAGGCCGGACATCCGGTTCCCCTTAGCGACCAGCTGAAGCAGCTGGTCGAGCTCCACAAGGTGGCCGAACAGGCCATGAAGGGCCTCATAGTTCGGCTGTGGCCTAATGAGGCCATGCCTAGGAGCTACTTCGGCCTGGTGCGGCAGCTGGTGGATGCGTGTCCATGGGTTGAGGTCATCAAGCGATCCGCCTGTATTGAAGGTGCCCGTCAGGCCCTTGCCCGTGCTAAGGTGCACTGGGGCAAGATGGATGATGAGAAGCTTGTGACGGACACGCCACCGCCGGGCAAGGAGTATTGCACGCCCGAGATGTATTATAAGAGTGTCCTGAAGGGTGCTCGCACTATTGCGGGTGAGTGCTCCAATAATGTAATATTTGAGTAAACTAGCATTTTGTTATCCTGTGCGCAGAAAACTTTGTTCATATGCGCTAAGCAATGCTTGTTGATTTAAAATATTACCTTCTGTGCGGCTGTTTATGTAATCTGAGAGATGGCAAGTCGCCGGCTTTAGCCCCCATGTCACGAGTGCTGGGGTGTTCGGTATAAATTTGAGCACTCTTGTTCCCATATTTGGGTCCATCTAGGGAGGCGCTCAACACGACGAACTAGGCAACCAGACTTATAGTGCTTGAACACTCTCACTTAGCCATAGAATTCTATAATTTTAAATCTCGGTGAAGCCCCTAGTGTTCGGAAGGCCGAATTCGGGGCGCTATCCACGCCTGGGCCGGACAAAGCCGGTTCCTCGCTCTAAGCGGCATAAGTCTTTAGGGACTCGAAAAAACCTCTCGAACAGCGACCGGCTCTCGCCTCATCATGACGGTCAGTTTTAGCTTTCTCCACTGAGGCGTTAACCCAGCTCAACTGGGGCGCAATCGCAGTGGTTCTCCCAGTGCTACCTTAGCCGATACAACGGAACGTAAGGTACCAAAACATGGGAGCCGGGCAAACCCAACTATTGACCCAAGACATGATTTGGAGCTGATGCATATAATGCTATAAGTTCGGAGTGCCGCACTTGTGAATGTGTTCGACTTATCACACCATGATGTGGGGAACATAAGCCCCTGGTGTTTTTAGCCGTACCAAAGTGTACGGATGCAACATGTCGTAAATGAACATATGTATAAGAAAGAAATGCAATTATAAGCAAAAAGGTGTTGCATTGTTTTATTCAAGAAGTACTGCTATGAATGCAGAACGATACAAATAGTGTGATAAGCAAGGGACGGGACTGTTAAACATGTCCCCCTCCAGGGGTAGGCTGCGGAGTGTTGTATAAAACAGATTAAATGCTCGTAAGGGAGACCACCTGGATATTCGTCGCAGCCTTTCTCCTTCCCTGGCTGTTGCATCGTGAGTTCGGCCGGTCTACTGCCAGACAAGGCCTCTGGTGAACATAGTCCTGTGGGTAAGAAAAGGAAAGAAAAAAAAAAGAAATGACACACTTAGGAGGCCCTGATGTGGTTGAGCCGCATTCTGGGCCTGTCGTGGTCATGCCCCTTCCCCTATGCCCATGGTATCTCCAGAGCGTAATGATGTACGCGAAGGACCAGTCTTGCAATCTTGCGAGGGCTGGGGTTGGGGTCGCATTGCTACGCGCACTCGGAACGCGCCAGGTGGTCTTGTTGTAGGTTACTTCGGGCACGTTTGGCCGTGTCTGGTCGCTTAACGGCCGGACTCGAGAATTGCCTTAAGAGGCTGCATTGTACTTCTGTCGCGAGAGCCGCTGTATGTTCCTCCGTTCGGAGGGAGCGCTCGGTGTTTCCGTTGACCGTGATGACTCCTCGAGGGCCTGGCATCTTCAGCTTGAGGTATGCGTATTGTGGCACCGCGTTGAACTTTGCAAACGCGGTCCGTCCGAGCAAAGCATGATAGCCGCTGCGGAACGGAACTATGTCGAAGATTAACTCCTCGCTTCGGAAGTTATCCGGTGATCCAAAGACCACTTCCAGTGTGACTGAGCCCGTATAATTGGCCTCTACACCTGGTATGACGCCTTTGAAGGTCGTCTTTGTGGGTTTAATCCTTGAGGGGTCTATGCCCATATTGCGCACTGTGTCCTGATAAAGCAGGTTCAGGCTGCTGCCACTGTCCATTAGGACTCTGGTGAGGTGAAATCCATCGACGATTGGGTCTAAAACCAATGCGGCGAATCCGCCATGGCGGATGCTGGTGGGGTGATCCCTTCGATCAAAAGTGATCGGGCAGGAGGACCATGGGTTGAACTTCGGGGCGACTGGCTCCATCTCGTATACGTCCCTGAGTGCACGCTTCCGCTCCCTCTTGGGTATGTGGGTTGCGTATATCATATTCACCGTCCGCACTTGTGGGGGAAAACCCTTCTGTCCTCTGTTGTTCGGCGGTCGGGTCTCTTCTTCGCCATCGCTGTGCAGCCCCTTGTCATTGTTTTCGGCGATTAGCTTGCCTGCCTGCTTGAATACCCAACAGTCCCTGTTGGTGTGGTTGGCTGGCTTTTCGGGGGTGCCGTGTATCTGGCACAAGCGATCGAGTATTCGGTCCAAATTGGACGGACCCGTAGTAGTTCTTTTGAATGGCTTCTTCCGCTGACCGGGTTTCGAGCCTCTGAATCCGGCGTTGACTGCCGTATCCTCGTTATTGTCGCCGTTAATGCGGCGTTTGTTCTTGTTGCGACGTGACCTGCCATTGCGATCCTTGGTATCCGGACTGCCGGAATTTTTGCTGAGGTTGTTGCTGTGAGCTAGCCAGCTGTCCTCCCCCGCGCAAAAGCGGGTCATGAGTGATGTGAGGGCTGCCATGGATTTCGGCTTTTCTTGTCCCAGGTGCCGGGCAAGCCACTCATCGCGGATGTTATGTTTGAAGGCTGCGAGGGCCTCCGCATCTGGACAGTCGATGATTTGATTTTTCTTAGTTAAGAACCGTGTCCAGAATTGTCTGGCCGATTCGTCTGGCTGCTGAATTATGTGGCTTAGGTCGTCGGCGTCTGGTGGTCGCACATACGTGCCCTGGAAGTTATCAAGGAATGCAGCTTCCAGGTCCTCCCAACATCCGATTGATTCTGCTGGCAAGCTGTTAAGCCAATGCCGAGCTGGTCCTTTAAGCTTGAGTGGGAGGTATTTGATGGCGTGAAGATCGTCACTACGGGCCATGTGGATATGAAGGAGATAGTCTTCGATCCAAACCGCGGGGTCTGTTGTGCCGTCATAGGATTCAATATTCACAGGTTTAAACCCTTCGGGGATTTGATGATCCATTACTTCGTTTGTGAAGCATAGTGGGTGTGCGGCGCCTCTGTATTGGGCTATATCGCGATGAAGCTCCAACGAGCTTTGTCTATTGTGTTCGGCCCAGCCAGACTTACTGTGTCCGGCGCGACGGTTGTCGTCACGTATCATGCGGCGCCCACGCGATCCGTAGATCGATCTTGATTGTCTTGCTTATCCTCCAATATATCTCGCAAGTCTGGAGCATTCCCCTGTGGCCTTGTGTTGTTCGAGCGGTGCCGGGGTACGGTTATAGTGAAAGGCCTAGAGGCCTCTTTGTCGCGGCCGCGAGGTGGACGGTCAGCCGTATTGTGCTCTGGTGATGCAGGTTTATATGCCTCCTCCTCTAATCGGGGGAGCAACTTGCGTTTGGGGTAGCTTTTGGAGGGGCGTTCGAGCTCATGCTCTTCGGCCGCAAGGACTTCAGTCCATCTGTCGGCTAGCAGATCCTGATCAGCTCTAAGTTGTTGCTGCTTTTTCTTGAGGCTATTTGTCGTGGCCATAAGCTTGTGTTTAAAACGCTCTTGTTCGACGGGATCCTCAGGCACGACAAATTCGTCGTCGTCGAGGCTTGCCTCGTCTCCGGAGGGAGGCATGTAATTATCATCCTCGACCTCTTCGTCTGCCGCTCTCTCATGAGGGCTGGCATCTCCGTCCTCCTGCGCTGAATCTTGCTGGAGGGGGTTGTCTTCGGCACTGTCTGGGGTATTATTATCTACGGTGCCGGAATCACCATTCTTGCTGTGGCGAGATTTAGAGCGGCACCGCTGACGCCGGCGCTTGGGCTGTTTCTTGGAGGGGTCTTCCTCCGCTGTTCCTTCGCCATTCCCATCCTTCGGGATATCCACCATGTATATGTCGTATGACGAGGTGGCTTTCCAGTGCCCAGTAGGCACTGGTTCTTGGTCGTCTCCGGCATTGTCGTCCATACCGTCGATGTCGTCGGAGTCGAAGTCTAGCATGTCGGTTAAATCATCGACAGTGGCTACTAAGTGGGTGGTGGGTGGGTCTTGAATTTCTTCGTCGTCCGCATCCCAACCATCCTGACCGCAGTCCGGCAAGGGCTCTCCTGATAATGAGAGATATTTTAACGAGCTCAAAACATCTCCAAAAGGTGAGTGTTGAAAGATGTCCGCAGCGGCGAACTCCATGATCGGCGCCCAGTCGGATTCGATTGGTGGGGGCGCGGGAGGTTCGGAGTCCGGCAAGGAGTCCGGCACCTTGGAGTCACGAGCTTCAGAAGGGACAAAGTCAGTATTCGGCTCTATCGCCGTAGAGGTTGCAGCCCCCGAGGCGGTGTCTAACCATCCGTCCTTGATCTGCGCGGCCGGCTCCGAATCAAGGGTCGGAGCGGTCTCGTGTGCGGCCTCCAGGGCACTGTCCGGCAGCAGAGTTGAATCATGCCCATCATGACAGTGCGGCGCGCTCGGCTGTGGCTCGAATCCGTTGAAGATCAAGTCCCCGCGGATGTCAGCTATGAAGTTAAGACTTCCAAATCTGACCTGACAGCCAGGGGCGTAGCTTTCGATCTGCTCCAGATGGCCAACTGAATTGGCCCGTAGTGCAAAGCCGCCGAATACGAAGATCTGTTCGGGGAGAAAAGTCTCACTCCGGACCGCGTCGTTGTTGATGATCGAAGGAGCCATCGAGCCTATTGGTGACGACACAGAGGAACTCTCAATGAAAGCACCAATGTCAGTGTCAAAACCGGCGGATCTCGGGTAGGGGGTCCCGAACTGTGCGTCTAGGCGGATGTTAACAGGAGACAAGGGACACGATGTTTTACCCAGGTTCGGGCCCTCTTGATGGAGGTAAAACCCTACGTCCTGCTTGATTGATATTGATGATGTGGGTATTACAAGAATAGATCTACCACGAGATGAAGGAGGCTAAACCCTAGAAGCTAGCCTATGGTATGATTGTTGTTATTGTTGTTATTGTTGTTGTCCTACAGACAAAAACCATTCGGTTTATATAGACACCGGAGAGGGATAGGGTTACACAGAGTCGGTTACAATGGTAGGAGATCTACATATCCGTATCACCAAGCTTGCCTTCCACGCCAAGGAAAGTCCCATCCGGACACGGGACGAAGTCTTCAATCTTGTATCTTCATAGTCTTGGAGTCCGGCCGATGATGATAGTTCGGCTATCCGGACACCCCCTAGTCCAGGACTCCCTCACACCCCGAGCATTGGGCGGGGTCGCTGAGGCGCAAAGAGAAGAAGTGGCGCAGCAAGGCAACAAGGAGGTATGCCCATCATCGCCTCGCAGACAAAAATGAAAACGGCAAGAAGAGTAATGGATTCGGGACCCAAATGCATCATGTGGATCTGGTAATGGGAAAGCACAACGTTGAAGAAATCAGAAAAGGGAGGAACCAGTCCTGCCCACAGGGCGTCGGCAAAGTACCGTACCTCGATGGCTATTCTTTCAATGGAGAAGTGAGACGCGGGCCAGACCGTCGTCCTCCCGCACTCGTTGAAGATGGTGGCGAGGGAAGAACTAACCTTGTCCAAGCCTTCCCGGTTGAGTATGATCGACCGGTCGACAGCAGGAGCCGTCGACGGCGACGGGCGGGGCGAGGGCACAGGCTTTTGCCCTTTCCCCTTCTTTGTCGGAGCCATGGCGACAGGAAGGGGGAGGATTCGAGATTGAATTGGAAGCGGAGACTGGAGCTCGAGAGAAGGAAGAGCAGGAGGCGCGCGCGCAGCGAGAAGAGGGGCGACTGTGTGCAACCGCGGGTCCGCCTACCTGGGCACAAAATAAGGAAGCATGGGGGAACAGGGACACCCACGTCCAATCGACCGCCACGTGGCACCCAAGGCCGCAGGCTATTGGGGCCCGCGGCGCTTCGTACTTGCCCCTTCGCTTCCCTGCTAAGCCAAGTCCGGGCGCGCCTTGGGCCCGGGGGCTACTATCGGTGTTCTGGAATGGGGGTACCCAGACTTACCTGCCTGCGGCCTGCGGCGTGGCTCAAGGAGTGGCCCAGTACGGCCCATCTTCATCAACACATGCTCAAGACCCTCGCGAGGGGCCAAGCCTCGCGGGCAGACGACAGGAGGCTTCCTCGGGCACAGCCTCGTCAGGCTGGCTCGCGAGGAGGCGGAGAGATCAAGGCGGGGTACCTCACGAGGTGCCCATGACGCAAGCCATGACGACCAAGGCCAGGCGGGCGCCAGGCGGGTGCCGGCCTGCGCAGAGTCCTTGTTTCCTCTTTGGTGCAAAGGGGGCAAGCACAGGCAAGAGTATCAAGCAAAGGCAACCATTTCGGTGCAACAAGACCAAGACCAGCAGGACGGCAGAATGGAGGTCATCGTGGAGCCCAAGCCGGCGTCATCGTCAGGGTCTTTGGCAGGCGAGGACCAACTTTAGTCAGGATAAGTGTACTAGATGTTCCCCTTCAAAATGGCCAACTGTTGGCGCCCTTCCCGCTTAATATTTGGGAAGAGGCCCAGGGCCTCCGCCTATAAATAGGACTAGCCACCCACAGGGTAGAAGCGCATCGAAAGAACGAGGATAGAAAGATAGAGGGAGAGAGAGAAGTGACTGAACTCCCCCTAGCAGTTCATCGCACCAGCCAAGAACAGACCCTCGCGAGGTTGTTCTTCCTTGTACTATTCATCATCAGCCCCAGAGGCAATCCACACACCACACACTGGAGTAGGGTGTTACACCACAATGGTGGCCCGAACCAGTATAAACCTTGTGTCCTTTGTGTTGTTCTTCGTGTAGTTTAGGTCCTTGCGAGGCGACGAGACACGGGTAGGCAGTAGGTGTGATCTCCACACGCACCCCAGAGTTCTAACCTTGAGGGTCTGCCGGAACCCGAAATCCGACATCTGGCGCTTAAGCCAATCATGATGCATATCCTGTTTCTCATGCAGGCCAACTAGAAGCTCTCGGTCATTGAGAACACAAGATCGCTTTCGAGGCCGTTGAGCAATTGTGCTGTTAGTGGCTTTGGTTGGGGCACGGTGAGGTGCACGTGTAGTACCAGCCAACGGATAGACTCGAGTGGCAGCCAGCACACCTTCAATGGGCTGAGTGAAGCTCTGACAATCAACATTATGAAGATAAAAGTGGCTCTTTGTCAGGCTCTGGATAGATGGCTTCAACAGACATATCAACATCTGGCAAGAAGACAATGTGGTTGCATGTAGATGTCTGATAGTTGAAGGCAGTGTGAAGCCAAAAATGTCAGATCCCGATGCAGCAAGTTGGCGGATGAAGAAATCTTGTGCATTGAAGCTTTTGCCATGAAGAATATGGAAGACCAATGTCCTCATTGCACCTTCTAGCTTAGCCTATGGAGAATGTCCTTTGACAGGCCAGAGAGTTCGCCTTATGATGTGATAGATTGTGCGTGGCAGATACTCAAGGTCTTCAACAAGGAACTCCGTAGGATATTCTGCATCTGGAGGCAAGGGCTTCATCATACTTAGCATCTGGCTCATGTTGGGTTCTTGCTTGTGGAAGATGCTTTCCACAGCTGCACTGTGAAGCTGACAACCAGGCTCATAGAGATCACCTGGAATGGGAAGGCCAGTAAGCTCAATGACATCAAATGCTTTGGCTTTGTGATGGACATTTCCAGTCATCCACTCAAGGACCCAAGTCTTGGGATCCCTGTTGTAGCCTCTGATATGCAGAGTGGCGTAGAATTGGAGCAGCAACTCTTCATTCCAGTGCTCCTTATCTGTGACAAAATGCAGTAAGCCAACCTCTTTGAAGCAATCGAGAGCTTCTTCTAAATAGGGCAGGCCAGCTATGGCTTCAGTATCAAGGTGCATATGCAGAAATATGCGGCCTTGGTTGTACAGAATGCATGAGTAATAGCTTCGCTGCTGATAGCTCCAGAACCGATCAGATGATATCTTGGGCTTGGTGTAGGGGTTCTTTTCGCTGTCGAAGAAGGTGTTGTGTGCAATGAAGCCGTTGACATTGAAAGACCCTGGTGAATTGCCAGTACCTGGAAATCTGGGTAGTCTTGGCTTTGGCTTCTGAACCTGAGGCATGTGCTCGACATGGTAGTCAAATTGAGGACCAGCAGTAGGTGGAGGAATCAGAATATGCCATCTGACAGTGACAAGCTGGCCATAGTTATATGCTTCCTCGATAGTATGTGGCCTTGGAGGCGGAACAGGAGCAGTGGCATTGACTTCAGGCTACAGATTTGTGATAGGTGCGGCATGGACTTCATCTGCTTTAGGGGCTTCATTGGCTTCATTGGCCACTGTAGGCGCCACATTGGCTTCGTCCATGACAACATCATTGGCTTCAGGAATGTCATTTGTGGCAGCCTCAGGATTCTCACCCTCCACTTGGGTAGCTAGAGGTTCTGGCATGGACTGGTTCTCTTCATGAACTTCTTCTTGGGTTGTAGGGGGAGTAGCGACACGCTCTTCTTCATGTGTTGCTTCGGTTGATGCAGACGGAGGGTCTTCAGCATCATTGGCTTTAGACACAGGGACCGTCACAGAGGGATTGTCTTCAGAGAACACTTGACGTGCCACTGAACTTGACAAGTTAGAGCCCTCCTCTGTGATGGTGGTCATGGAGGCAGATGGCTTCAGGCCTTTGCGAAGCCGTTGGAATACGGGAGACGCCTTTGGCGATGGTGATGTTGTTGGAAATATGCCCTAGAGGCAATAATAAAAGGATTATTATTATATTTCCTTGTTCATGATAATTGTCTTTATTCATGCTATAATTGTATTATCGGGAAATCGTAATACATGTGTGAATACATAGACCATAATATGTCCCTAGTAAGCCTCTAGTTGACTGGCTCGTTGATCAACAAATAGTCATGGTTTCCTGACTATGGACATTAGATGTCGTTGATAACGGGATCACATCATTAGAAGAATGATGTGATGGACAAGACCCAATCCTAAGCATAGCACAAGATCATGTAGTTTGTTTGCTAGAGCTTTTCCAATGTCAAGTATCTTTTCCTTAGACCATGAGATCGTGTAACTCCCGGATACCGTAGGAGTGCTTTGGGTGTACCAAACGTCACAACGTAACTGGGTGACTATAAAGGTGCACTACAGGTATCTCCGAAAGTGTTTGTTAGGTTGACACGGATCGAGACTGGGATTTGTCACTCCGTATGACGGAGAGGTATCTTTGGGCCCACTCAGTAATGCATCATCATAATGAGCTCAAAGTGACCAAGTGTCTGGTCACGGGATCATACATTATGGTACGAGTAAAGTGACTTGCCGGTAACGAGACTGAACGAGGTATTGGGACACCGACGATCGAGTCTCAGGCAAGTAACGTACCGATTGACAAAGGGAATTGTATACGGGGTTGATTGAATCCTCGACATCGTGGTTCATCCGATGAGATCATCGAGAAGCATGTGGGAGCCAACATGGGTATCCAGATTCCGCTGTTGGTTATTGACCGGAGAGCCGTCTCGGTCATGTCTACGTGTCTCCCGAACCCGTAGTGTCTACGCACTTAAGGTTAGGTGACGCTAGGGTTGTATGAATATGAGTATGCAGCAAACCGAAAGTTGTTCGGAGTCCCGGATGAGATCCCGGACGTCACGAGGAGTTCCGGAATGGTCCGGAGGTAAAGAATAATATATAGGAAGTGCAGTTTCGGCCATCGGGAGAGTTTCGGGGGTCACCGGTATTGTACCGGGACCACCGGAAGGGTCCCGGGGGTCCACCGGGTGGGGCCACCTATCCCGGAGGGGCCCGTGGGCTGAAGTGGAGAGGGGACCAGCCCCTGGTGGGCTGGTGCGCCCCCCCTGGGCCCCCTTCTGCGCCTAGGGTTGGGAACCCTAGGGGAGGGGGCGCCTCCACTTGGCTTGGGGGGCACTCCACCCCCCTTGGCCGCCGCCCCCCTAGAGATCCCATCTCTAGGGCCGGTGCCCCCCTGGGGGCCTATATAAAGGAGGGGGGAGGGAGGGCAGCCGCACCCTGAGGTCTTGGCGAGATCCGCCGAAGTCTACCAAGTAGCAACAACAAATCCATGGAGCGACACGGCTATCACCTTCAATGCCAGCGACGAACCTAAATTCCGAACAGCCCAAGCACCAGCCGCATTGGTCCTCAGTCCCATAGTGGACGGCTTTCGTCTTACCAAGGTACTCATGGATGGCGGCAGCGGATTAAACCTCATCTACGAGGAAACTCTCCAAAAAAATGGAAATAGACTGGAGCCGCATTGAGCGAAGCAGCACAACCTTTAGAGGAATAATCCCTAGTCGGGAAGTACGCTGCACAGGAAAAATCACACTAGATGTGGTGTTCGGCTCGCCGGACAACTACAGGTCCGAGGAAGTCACGTTCCAAGTGGCCCCGTTCAGCAGCAGATATCACACTCTATTAGGACGAGAGGCATTCACAATTTTCCAAGCCGTACCCCATTACGGGTACATGAAGCTCAAAATGCCCGGGCCCAATGGAATCATCACTCTGATCAGTGATCCGGACATAGCACTCTGCGCCGAAAACAAGACAGCCGCACTAGCCCTAGAGGCACTATCCGAAGCACTAGCGGCAGAAGAACTCACGGCACTACGCTCCACGGTGAATAGGGACGATGTGATACTCGGCAAGAGATCTAAGTCCACGTCTTTCAAACCAGCAGACGAAATAGTTAAATTCCAGGTCCATCCTATAGACCCCACAAAGACGGCCTCCATTGGGGCACAATTAAACCCTGATGTAGAAGCCGCACTACGAGAATTCCTTCGGGAAAATTGGGACATTTTTTCCTAGCACCCTTCAGATATGCCAGGAATCCCACGCAGGCTGGCAGAGCACAGCCTAAATATCCTAAAAGGATTCAAGCCAGTCAAACAGGCTCTTCGACGATTTTCCAAACCCAAAAGACAGGCAATGGGAGAGGAGCTAGCCAAACTATTGGAAGCCGGATTCATCAGAGATATAAAACATCCGGACTGGCTAGCAAACCTGGTAATGGTACCAAAAAAAGGACAAATCCTGGTGCCTTTGTGTGGATTTTAAAGACCTTAATAAGGCCTGTCCAAAGGATCCTTTCCCTCTCCCCCGCATCGACCAAATCATCGATGCTACCGCGGGGCACGATTCATTGTGTTTCCTCGACGCATACTCCGGATACCATTAAATCAAGATGGCGGAAATAGACCAGGCCGCAACGGCATTCATTACTCCATACAGACCATTCTGCTTCAACACAATGCCCTTCGGACTTAAAAACGCCGGCGCAACATATCAGTGCACGATTCAGACACGTCTGGCTACCCAGATCGGCAAAACAGTGGAGGCATACGTAGACGATGTGGTCGTCAAAACCAAACACATCGAAACTCTAATAGACGATTTGAGGCTCACATTCGACAACCTCCGAGCATATGACATTAAGCTTAACCCGGAAAAATGCGTTTTTGGCGTACCAGCCAGAAAGCTCTTGGGCTTCATTGTATCCGGTAGAGGAATTGAAGCAAACCCAGCCAAGATCCGAGCTCTGTCACAATTGGACATCCCAAAAGACCTCAAACAAATACAAAAATTGACTGGATGCGTGGCGGCCCTAAGCCGCTTCATCTCCCGTTTGGGAGAAAAGGCATTGCCCCTCTACCGCCTCCTCAGGCGCACCGAACACTTCGAATGGACGGATGCTGCCACAGCCGGACTCGAAGACATAAAGGCCATACTGGCAACAAATCCGGTCCTGGCCGCGCCCAACTTGGGCGAACCAATGTTGTTATATATCGCGGCAACACATCAAGTTGTAAGCGCGGTGCTCGTCGTCGAACGAGAAATAGAAGGGCACAAATTCCCTCTTCAAAAACTAGTGTACTACGTATCCACTGTCCTAACTCCATGTAAGTCCCGGTACCCACATTATCAAAAGATAGTGTACGCGGTGTTCATGGCATCCCAGAAGTTGCGACACTACTTTCAAGAGTGTTCAATAACAGTGGCCTCCGAAGTACCTCTCAACGACATCATAAACAGTCGCGATGCGATGGGCAGGATTGCAAAATGGGCCATTGAGCTTTTACCATTCGATATAACCTACAAACCGCGGCGAGCTATAAAGTCGCAAGTTTTGGCTGACTTCGTCGCCGAATGGACTGAAGCCGCACTCCCTAAAGAGTACGGCGCATACTCCAATTGGATTATGCACTTCGACGGCTCTAAAATGTTGGCCGGCTTGGGGGCTGGCGTCGTCTTGACATCCCCAATCGGAGATACAGTCCAATACGTACTTCAAATAATGTACACGGACCCCAACAACGCAGCCGAATACGAGGCCCTTCTACATGGTCTCCGGATGGCCATCTCCATGGGCATTCAATGCCTAGAGGTCCGCGGGGATTCAAACCTCGCAATATCCCAAGTAAATGGAGACTTTGACGCCAAGGATCCGAAAATGGCAGCCTACCGTAATGTCGTCTTAAAAATGTTAGCTCGGTTCGAAGGACTCGAATTCCACCACGTAGCCTGGGACAACAACCAGGCAGCCGACGTGTTGGCACGCACCAGCGCAAAACGCGACGTCGTCCCTCCAAACATCTTCCTAGAGCGGGTCTTTAAGCCATCCGTACTATGGGAAGAGGAGTCCGGAAATAGCAACCCGGAACAAACCGCGCCACCCAACACGAAACATTCCGACACAATCGGTGGCTTAGCCAATGAAATAACACCCTCAGCCCACGAAATAATGGCAGTAATCGCCCCGTGGACGGAACCATTCCTAGCCTACTTAACTAGTCAGGAACTCCCCGAAGACCAAAATGAGGCCCGCTGCATAGTTCGGCGATCTAAAGCCTACAAGGTCCATGAGGGAGAACTTTATAAGAAAAGCACAACCGGAGTCCTTCAAAGGTGTATCTCCGAAGAGGAAGGGCGAAATCTCCTGGCTGAAATTCACGCCGGACTCGGTGGGCACCACGCTGCAGCCCGGGCCCTTGTAGGCAAGGCCTTCTGTACAGGATTTTATTGGCCAACTGCCCGGGCAGATGCTCAGGACTTAGTCCAACGATGCGTCAGTTGTCAGCTCTTTGCTAATCAAAGCCACATGCCACCCACCACCCTCAAAACTATACCCATCACCTGGCCGTTTGCGGTCTGGGGGCTTGATATGGTTGGACCCCTTAAAG
This sequence comes from Triticum dicoccoides, assembly GCF_002162155.2. NCBI lineage: Eukaryota > Viridiplantae > Streptophyta > Magnoliopsida > Poales > Poaceae > Triticum > Triticum dicoccoides. Next base: position 210,730,805 of record NC_041381.1, on the reverse strand, counting down.
GGGGAACCCACAAGCAAAAATACCTATTGGTCATGGTGGACAAATTCACCAAATGGATAGAGGCCAAGCCAGTTAAAACGGCCGAATCCGGACCCGTGATAGACTTCATATCCGGGGTAGTACACCGTTATGGTGTCCCCCACAGCATCATCACTGATAACGGCACGAACTTCACGGCCGACGAGGTTAAACTCTAGTGCAACAATATGGGCATCAAGCTCGACTACGCTTCAGTCTATCACCCCCAAACTAACGGTCAAGTCGAACGAGCAAATGGTCTAATCATGAGCGGCATAAAACCCAGACTAGTGCGGTCCCTCAAGGAATCTAACACGCAATGGGTAGAGGAGCTCGACTCTGTACTCTGGGGCTGCGGACCACGCCAAACCGCACTACCGGATTCACACCATTTTTTATGGTGTACGGCGTAGAGGCAGTTCTGCCCTGCGATATAATTCATGACTCACCTCGCGTGCGCATGTACGAAGAAAGAGAAGCCGAGTTGGATCGGCAGGACAGTTTGGACGCCTTAGAGGAGGAGCGGGATGTGGCAAAAGCTCGTTCCGCATTCTATCAGCAGCAGGCTCGAAGATATCAAAGCAGAGAAGTACGGGCCAAAACTTACAATGTTGGCGAACTTGTTCTACGCCTGCCGGACAAGAAAAAGGACAAACTTAAGCCCAAGTGGGAAGGTCCCTTCATCATCGACCAAGTCCTGACCGGCAGAGCATACCGTCTATGTAACGCATCTGACAACCGACTCGAGCCGAACCCATGGAACGCAGCCCGTCTCCGAAGATTCTACGCCTAACGCTGGACTCAGAGTTCGTCTCCGTCCTCCGTCCACCTTTTACATTTTCACTGTCTCTTGTCCCCCTCCTTCTTCTCACTTTTTTTTAGTAAAAGCCTTTGATAGGCTGATTTGCGCATTGTTCGCACACACTTAATGTGCTCCTAGCACTCATCATACCTGGGGGCTTCTTTAACAGAAGCTTATTTATACGGGCTTCATGCCCAACACATGTGTCATACTTCCGCATGTACCTTTTATTCACCATTATATGCATCGATATGACTTAATTTTTGGCCAAGCTGGGTTGCCTGGCTCCTGTGCTTACCCCTACGTTCTCGATTGTTCGGCTAGGAGGTAAAGGGAGCACCTCTGCGATTGTTACTGCCGGGTCAGCCAGATGTGTACCTCAGACTGGGTGAAGCCGAAAGCTAGCGTTCTTAAGGGAATATTCGGTCGGTGACTTGAAAGATGATTTATTAATTATTTAACTTATCTGCCCCCAGATGCTTTTTTTGCTCTCTTCGCAGTACGGGCATGCACCTTAGGGCATGCCTCCCAGGGAAAGGAACCCCTAACGGAACTATTCTCCCTGGAAGATGTTTCTTACTAACCATGTAATATAACATAACTAGTTGGGCACTTGTCTGATAAAGCACTAATGACCCCTACGCCTGGTCTCCATGCATGCCCCGGTTTTTTCATAACTGAGAAGGTATTCGGACACACTCCAGACTCTAAGGTCCCGAGGTTGAAGCGAAAAGGTCGGCAAAGACAAATGATCTACAATCCGGCTAGAAGGCATTTTACATGTCATTTTAAAATACATCGTCAAATTGACTGATTGTACTCCTCTTCAATCCCGTCTAACAGGCTGTCTAATTTATAGTCCTGTTGGGAATACTCAGCGGCCAACTCTACTTGGCCGTACATTAAGCTCACAGGGATCTCCTTCCCATCGGGCCCCGCAGGTCCGACCTCGGCCATGCGGTTCGGGTCCGCCTTCTTGTACCACGTCTTCACCATGTCCCGGGCCTCCCTGGCGCCTTGACGGCAGGCTGATATCTTCCACAGACGGAAGCGCTGCCGTGCTCCCTGAAGCTTCTCGGCAAGCCCTTCAAGGCTTTTGGGTAGGGAGACGGACGGCCATAAGGCCTGGGCGACGCCACTCATCGCTTGCCGAACACGTTCGTGCAGTTGCATCAGCTCGGGGAGTTGGTCACCCGTTGAACCGGGCATTCCCTCTGCAGGGCGACCTGTGAGCACACTTAAAGACACATTTCTGTCAATCGACTTCCTCGCCGAACTCTTCTTTTCAAAGGAGTTTGCTCAAGCACTTACTATAAATGCCGCGACGAAGCCACTGATTCTCCTTCACGGAGCCAGACAGCTAGGCCCGAACATCTTTCAGCTCTTCTCCTAGCTGGGTGTGGGCATCTTGGAGCTTGTTCCTCTCCTGCTGCACCTTCATAAGCACCCTCTCGCCGGCCTTCAGCCGGCGCAGTAGTTGTTGCTTGTCCGGATCTAGTCCGGCACCCTCTGCAATATTATAGTCAGACTTATGCACACGCCGCACTTTATTAACTACTTATCTTTTCGAAGTATGTATTACCAGCGGGGGTCTCTGTAGCTCCCCCTGTGGCGGCCAGTGTGGCCTCAAGATGGGCCTTGCACTCTTGAAGCTCCTGGGACAGGTGGGTATTCTTCTCCGTAAGAACCTGCATAAAAAATGATCCTTAAATCAGTTATTTTAACTATTTTAAGTCTCTGGGCTACTGGCATATATAACTATTAAAATTGCTTACCCGTATGTCCTTCACATACTACTCCATGGCTCTGGTTAAACCATCTTGAGCGGCACGGAGGTGCGCGTCTCCCTCATTAAAGGCATTCAACGCCTCCGGGGAGAAACACGCGTCACGAAGAACTGTCCGGCGACGCCTGTGATTCATGGCGCTCTCCGCCTCAGACCTGGTGGCGTACAGCCTGCCGGCATCCTCCGTTGGAGGAGCATCCGGCTCACGCCTTGTGTTCGCCTCCCCTTCCGGACCACGCGTTGGAGCAAGGTTGGCGGAGGCTTGATTGGCAACCTCTCCGGACACTGTCCGGCGAGCGCTCTTTCTCCTGGAGAAGTCATGAGCGTTAATATACCTCTTAAGGATCCTTCCCTTAAAAACAGCGATGCGCTGTACCATTGCGGCGATGTTTCAATTTGCGTCGCACTCCTCTTCCGCCTGCTGGGCCAAACTGACCCTTGCTGGTCAGCCGCCGCGGGTTCAGCTTCCCGCCTTAAAGACGCCTCCTGCGATGCCCCATCGGTGTAAGATGGTCAGAAATGAGCATGGATCAAATGATTGTGTCAGGACTCCGGTCGTAGTCACCTGGGAAGCCGGAAATAAACCGGGGTAGTCAGCCGTAATGGTGACTAGTACATCGTCCATGCTAAGTTGGTGGAACACCCAGTCGATCAGCTCCACCTTTATGTCCGGATCCTCTTCAGAAGCCGGATCAAGGGATCGTCCTGGATCCTCGGGCTGTGGAGTCAGGCTTTGTATGCCCTCCACGTCCCGGCGCAGCTCCTGCATCAAAATCACAAAGTAAGACACTTGACTTTGGAAATATGGATCGGATAGATAAATGTCCGCTTACCCAGCTCTGAGGGTTATTCATGGAGAATCCGTTCAATGGACTCGTGCGGAGGAAGTCCTCCTTCTCCCCCTTGTACAAGTCGGACAGGATCTTTACCAGATCGGCGGCCGAGCCCGGCCCTCTGCGGCCATAACGGGTGGCGTCATCTTCCCCGTTGAAATCCCACATAGGGTGGCCCCTATATTGGAGCGGCTGCACCCCTCGCATAATGCACGTGGCCATGATTCCAATCACGGTCAATCCGGAGTGGGCCAGTAACCTAATCCGTCCCATCAGATAATGGACGCTCCCATCATCTTCCCGTTGAGGGCTCCGCGGGCGCCAACTTAGGCGTTTCTTCAAGGGAGCATTGCTGAACTCCGGGAGGCCGATCCGAACTGGATCTGGAAGAGGGGCGTCCTCCATGTAGAACCATTCCGAAGGCCAGTCTTCGGACGCCTTCTTCGGGGTGCCGGATAGATATCCGGTCCCGGCGATGCGCCATATTTCGGCTCCGCCCACTTGATATATCGATCCCTCGTGAGAACGGGGTACGAGGCAAAACAATCTCTTCCACAGCGCAAAATGGGGCTCGATGCCCAAGAACAGCTCGCAAAGAGCTACAAAGCCTGCGATGTGCAAAATGGAGGCAGGTGTAAGGTGGTGAAGCTGGAGTCCGTAGAACTCCAGGAGCCCCCGGAGAAACGGATGTACGGGAAATCCGAGTCCCCTTATTAGATAGGGGACGAAGCATACCCGCTCTCCTTTGGAAGGGTTGAGGACGCTCTCCGCCTACTTTCCACCTCTGAAGGTGGCCAGTCCGGCTCGAACCGGAACCATGAAGGCTGGGGGAAGATATCCCTCGGTTTCGAGCGCCACTATCTCGCTGTGTGGAACTGAGCATCTTCCCCAATCTCCTGGCTGAGGGCTGGGAGCGCGAGAGGAGGAGTCGCGTCGACTATCCATGATAGAATGGATTTTTGTCAGAGGCGCTTCGATGAGTACTTGCGGAAGAAGGATGGTGTGAGTTGGATCTAGATCCTCGCCTCTCTTATAGGCGGCTCGTTCGCATGGCTAGGGGGAAAATGTAAAAATACCCTAGCTTTTCGCATTCATACGACACGTGGAAGAGGGCCATTATTGGACCTAGAAGCCAAGGAGCGCAACATTTATAAGGAAGCCGGACACTATTCGACAGGAACATGAAGTTTGAAGGAGAACCCGCCTTGCAACGCTGAAGACAATATACGCGCCGGACTCGTCATCATTGAAGCCTGGTTCGGGGGCTACTGAGGGAGTCCTGGACTACGGGGTGTCCGGATAGCCGAACTATCATCATCGACCGGACTCCAAGACTATGAAGATACAAGATTGAAGACTTCGTCCCGTGTCCGGATGGGACTTTCCTTGGCATGGAAGGCAAGCTTGGCGATACGGATATGTAGATCTCCTACCATTGTAACCGACTTTGTGTAACCCTAGCCCTCTCCGGTGTCTATATAAACCGGATGGTTTAGTCCGTAGAATAACAAAAATCACACCATAGGCTAGCTTCTAGGGTTTAGCCTCCTTGATCTCGTGGTAGATCTACTCTTGTAATACCCACATCATCAATATCAATCAAGCAGGACGCAGGGTTTTACCTGCATCAAGAGGGCCCGAACCTGGGTAAAACATCGTGTTCCTTGTCTCCTGTTACCATCCGCCTAGACGCACAGTTTGGGACCCCCTACCCGAGATCCGCCGGTTTTGACACCGACAGCCTCCCTCTCCCCTGCTACACCTCTCCCTCTCGCAGAAGCTCGGCGAAGCTCTGCCGGAACTCTGCTGCATCCACCACCACGCCGTCGTGCTGCTGGATCTTCATCAACCTCTCCTTCCCCCTTGCTGGATCAAGAAGGAGGAGACGTCATCCACTCCGTACGTGTGTTGAACGTGGAGGTGATGTCCGTTCGGCACCTGGTCATCGGTGATTTGGATCATGACGAGTACGACTCCCTCAACCCCGTTCTCTTGAACACTTCCGCTCGCGATCTACAAGGGTATGTAGATGCACTCCTATCACTCGTTGCTAGATGAACTCATAGATGGATCTTGGTGAAACTGTAGGAAAATTTTTATTTTCTGCAACGTTCCCCAACAGTGGCATCATGAGCTAGGTATATGCGTAGTTCTCTATTGCACGAGTAGAACACAAATTTGTTGTGGGCGTAGATGTTGTCAACTTTCTTGCCGCTACTAGTCTTATTTTGCTTCAGCGGTATTGTGGGATGAAGCGGCCCAGACCGACCTTACACGTACGCTTACGTGAGACAGGTTCCACCGATTGACATGCACTAGTTGCATAAGGTGGCTAGCGGGTGTCTGTCTCTCCCACTTTAGTTGGAGCGGATTCGATGAAAAGGGTCCTTATGAAGGGTAAATAGAAGTTGACAAAACATGTTGTGGCTTTTTCGTAGGTAAGAAAATGTTCTTGCTAGAACCTTATTGCAGCCACGTAAAAGATGCAACAACAATTAGAGGATGTCTAACTTGTTTTTGCAGCAATTGCCTTGTGATGTGATATGGCCAAAAGTTGTGATGAATGATGAATGATATATTGTGATGTATGAGATCATGTTCTTGTAATAGGAATCACGACTTGCATGTCGATGAGTATGACAACCGGCAGGAGCCATAGGAGTTGTCTTAATTATTGTATGACATGCGTGTCAATGATTTAACGCCATGTAATTACTTTACTTTATTGCTAAACCGTTAGCCATAGTAGTAGAAGTAATAGTTGGCGAGAAACTTCATTGAGACACGATGATGGAGATCATGATGATGGAGATCATGGTGTCATGCCGGTGACGAAGATGATCATGGAGCCCCGAAGATGGAGATCAAAGGAGCTATATGATATTGGCCATATCATGTCACTACTATATAATTGCATGTGATGTTTATTATGTTTATGCATCTTGTTTACTTAGAACGGCGGTAGTAAATAAGATGATCCCTTATAATAATTTCAAGAAAGTGTTCTCCCCTAACTGTGCGCCGTTGCTAAAGTTCGTTGTTTCGAAGCACCACGTGATGATCGGGTGTGATAGATTCTTACGTTCACATACAACGGGTGTAAGACAGTTTTACACATGCAAAAACACTTAGGGTTAACTTGACGAGCCTAGCATGTACAGACATGGCCTCGGAACACAGAGACCGAAAGGTCAAACATGAGTCATATGGAAGATACGATCAACTTGGAGATGTTCACCAATGATGACTAGTCCGTCTCACGTGATGATCGGACACGGCCTAGTCGACTCGGATCGTGTAACACTTAGATGACTAGAGGGATGTCTAATCTGAGTGGGAGTTCATTAGATAATTTGATTAGATGAACTTAATTATCATGAACTTAGTCTAAAACCTTTGCAAATATGTCTTGTAGATCAAATGGCCAATGCTCATGTCAACATGAACTTCAACGCGTTCCTAGAGAAAACCAAGCTAAAAGATGATGGCAGCAACTATACGGACTGGGTCCGGAACCTGAGGATCATCCTCATAGCTGCCAAGAAAGCATATGTCCTAGAAGGACCGCTAGGTGAAGCACCCATCCCAGAGAACCAAGACGTTATGAACGCTTGGCAGTCACGTGCTGATGATTACTCCCTTGTTCAGTGCGGCATGCTTTACAGCTTAGAACCAGGGCTCCAAAAGCGTTTTGAGCAACACGGAGCATATGAGATGTTCGAGGAGCTGAAAATGGTTTTCCAAGCTCATGCCCGGGTTGAGAGATATGAAGTCTCCGACAAGTTCTACAGTTGTAAGATGGAGGAAAATAGTTCTGTCAGTGAGCACATACTCAAAATGTCTGGGTTGCACAACCGCCTGTCCCAGCTGGACATTAACCTCCTGGACGAGGCGGTCATTGACAAAATCCTTCAGTCGCTCCCACCGAGCTACAAGAGCTTTGTGATGAACTACAATATGCAGGGGATGGTGAAAACTATTCCTGAAGTATTTTCAATGCTGAAGTCGGCAGAGGTAGAAATCAAGAAAGAACATCAAGTGTTGATGGTCAATGAAACCACCAAGTTCAAGAAGGGCAAGGGTAAGAAGAACTTCAAGAAGGACGGCAAGGATGTTGCCGCGCCCGGTAAGCCAGTTGTCGGGAAGAAGTCAAAGAATGGACCCAAGCCTGAGACTGAGTGCTTTTATTGCAAAGGGAAGGGTCATTGGAAGCGGAACTGCCCCAAATACTTAGCAGACAAGAAGGCCGGCAACACTAAAGGTATATGTGATATACATGTAATTGATGTGTACCTTACCAGTACTCGTAGTAACTCCTGGGTATTTGATATCGGTGTTGTTGCTCATATTTGTAACTCACAGCAGGAGCTGCGGAATAAGCGGAGACTGGCGAAGGACGAGGTGACGATGCGCGTCGGGAATGGTTCCAAGGTCGATGTGATCGCCGTCGGCACGCTACCTCTACATTTACCTACAGGATTAGTTTTAAACCTCAATAATTGTTATTTAGTGCCAAGTTTGAGCATGAACATTGTATCTGGATCTCGTTTGATATGAGATGGCTACTCATTTAAATCCGAGAATAATGGTTGTTCTATTTATATGAGAGATATGTTTTATGGTCATGCCCCGATGGTCAATGGTTTATTCTTAATGAATCTCGAGCGTAATGTTACACATATTCATAGTGTGAATACCAAAAGATGTAAAGTTGATAACGATAGTCCCACATACTTGTGGCACTGCCGCCTTGGTCACATTGGTGTCAAGCGCATGAAGAAGCTCCATGCTGATGGACTTTTAGAGTCTCTAGATTATGAATCGTTTGACACATGCGAGCCATGCCTCATGGGCAAGATGACCAAGACTTCGTTCTCCGGAACAATGGAGCAAGCAACCAACTTGTTGGAAATCATACATACTGATGTGTGCGGTCTAATGAGCGTTGAGGCTTGCGGAGGATATCGTTATGTTCTCGCTCTCACTGATGACTTGAGTAGATATGGGTATGTCTACTTAATGAAACACAAGTCTGAGACCTTTGAAAAGTTCAAGGAATTTCAGAATGAGGTAGAGAATCAACGTGACCGAAAGATAAAGTTCCTACGATCAGATCATGGAGGAGAATATTTAAGTCACGAATTTGGTATGCACTTAAGGAAATGTGGAATCGTTTCACAACTCATGCCGCCTAGAACACCTCAGCGAAATGGTGTGTCTGAACATCGTAATCGCACTCTATTGGATATGGTGCGATCTATGATGTCTCTTACTGATTTACCGCTATCATTTTGGGGATACGCTCTAGAGACAGCTACATTCACTTTAAATAGGGCTCCGTCTAAATCCGTTGAGACGACACCGTATGAATTATGGTTTGGGAAGAAACCTAAGCTGTCGTTTCTAAAAGTTTGGGGATGCGATGCTTATGTCAAGAAACTTCAACCTGAAAAGCTCGAACCCAAGTCGGAAAAATGCGTCTTCATAGGATACCCTAAGGAAACCATTGGGTATACCTTCTACTTAAGATCCGAGGGCAAGATCTTTGTTGCCAAGAACGGATCCTTTCTGGAAAAAGAGTTTCTCTCGAAAGAAGTAAGTGGGAGGAAAGTAGAACTCGATGAAGTACTACCTCTTGAACCGGAAAGTAGTGCGGCTCAGGAAAATGTTCCTGTGGTGCCTACACCGAATGGAGAGGAAATTAATGATGATGATCAAGGTACTTCGGATCAAGTTGCTACTGGACTTCGTAGGTCCACAAGGACACGTTCCACACCAGAGTGGTATGGCAACCCTGTCCTGGAAATCATGTTGTTAGACAACGGTGAACCTTTGAACTATGAAGAAGAGATGGCGGCCCCAGATTCCAACAAATGGCTTGAAGCCATGCAATCCGAGATAGAATCCATGTATGAAAACAAAGTATGGACTTTGACAGACTTGCCCGATGATCGGCGAGCGATAGAAAACAAATGGATCTTTAAGAAGAAGACGGATGCGGATGGTAATGTTACCATCTATAAAGCTCGACTTGTCGCTAAGGGTTATCGACAAGTTCAAGGGGTTGACTACGATGAGACATTCTCTCCCGTGGCGAAGCTGAAGTCCGTCCGAATCATGTTAGCAATTGCCGCATACTATGATTATAAGATATGGCAGATGGACGTCAAAACAGCATTCCTTAACGGACATCTTAAGGAAGAACTGTATATGATGCAGCCGGAAGGTTTTGTCGATCCTAAGAATGCTAACAAAGTATGCAAGCTCCAGCGATCCATTTATGGGTTGGTGCAAGCATCTTGGAGTTGGAACATTCGCTTTTATGAGGTGATCAAAGCATTTGGGTTTATGTAGACTTATGGAGAAGCCTGCGTTTACAAGAAAGTGAGTGGGAGCTCTGTAGCATTTCTCATATTATATGTAGATGACATAATCTTGATGGGAAATGATATAGAACTTCTGTACAGCATTAAGGCCTACTTGAATAAGTGTTTTTCAATGAAGGACCTTGGAGAAGCTGCTTACATATTAGGCATCAAGATCTATAGGGATAGATCGAGACGCCTCATAGGTCTTTCACAAAGCACATACCTTGATAAGATTTTGAAGAAGTTCAAAGTGGATCAGTCCAAGAAAGGGTTCTTGCCTGTATTGCAAGGTGTGAGATTGAGATCGGCTCAATGCCCGACCACGGCAAAAGACAAAGAAGAGATGAGTGTCATCCCCTATGCTTCAGCCATAGGATCTATTATGTATGCCATGCTGTGTACCAGACCTGATGTAAACCTTGCCGTAAGTTTGGTAGGAAGGTACCAAAGTAATCCCGGCAAGGAACACTGGACAGCGGTCAAGAATATCCTGAAGTACCTGAAAAGGACAAAGGACATGTTTCTCGTTTATGGAGGTGATGAAGAGCTTGTCGTAAAGGGTTACGTCGATGCTAGCTTCGACACAGATCTGGATGACTCTAAGTCACAAACCGGATACGTGTATATGTTGAATGGTGGAGCAGTAAGCTGGTGCAGCTGCAAGCAGAGCGTCGTGGCGGGATCTACATGTGAAGCAGAGTACATGGCAGCCTCGGAGGCAGCGCATGAAGCAATTTGGGTGAAGGAGTTCATCACCGACCTAGGAGTCATACCCAATGCGTCGGGGCCGATCAAACTCTTCTGTGACAACACTGGAGCTATTGCCCTTGCCAAGGAGCCCAGGTTTCACAAGAAGACCAGGCACATCAAGCGTCTTTTCAACTCCATCCGTGAAAACGTTCAAGATGGAGACACAGATATTTGCAAAGTACATACGGATCTGAATGTCGCAGATCCGTTGACTAAACCTCTTTCACGAGCAAAACATGATCAACACCAGAACTCTATGGGTGTTCGATTCATCACAATGTAACTAGATTATTGACTCTAGTGCAAGTGGGAGACTGTTGGAAATATTCCCTAGAGGCAATAATAAAAGGATTATTATTATATTTCCTTGTTCATGATAATTGTCTTTATTCATGCTATAATTCTATTATCCGGAAATCGTAATACATATGTGAATACATAGACCATAATATGTCCCTAGTAAGCCTCTAGTTGACTAGCTCGTTGATCAACAGATAGTCATAGTTTCCTGACTATGGACATTAGATGTCGTTGATAACGGGATCACATCATTAGAAGAATGATGTGATGGACAAGACCCAATCCTAAGCATAGCACAAGATCGTGTAGTTCGTTTTGCTAGAGCTTTTCCAATGTCTAGTATCTTTTCCTTAGACCATGAGATTGTGTAACTCCCGGATACCGTAGAGTGCTTTGGGTGTACCAAATGTCACAACGTAACTGGGTGACTATAAAGGTGCACTACAGGTATCTCTGAAAGTGTTTGTTAGGTTGACATGGATCGAGACTGGGATTTGTCACTCCGTATGACGGAGAGGTATCTCTGGGCCCACTCGGTAATGCATCATCATAATGAGCTCAAAGTGACCAAGTGTTTGGTCACGGGATCATGCATTACGGTACGAGTAAAGTTACTTGCCGGTAACAAGACTGAACGAGGTATTGGGATACCGACGATCGAGTCTCGGGCAAGTAACGTACCGATTGACAAAGGGAATTGTATACGGGATTGATTGAATCCTCGACATCGTGGTTCATCCGATCAGATCATCGAGAAGCATGTGGGAGCCAACATGGGTATCCAGATCCCGTTGTTGGTTATTGACCGGAGAGCCGTCTCGGTCATGTCTATGTGTCTCCCGAACCCGTAGGGTCTACACACTTAAGGTTCAGTGATGCTAGGGTTGTATGAATATGAGTATGCAGCAAACCGAAAGTTGTTCGGAGTCCCGGATGAGATCCCGGACATCACGAGGAGTTCCGGAATGGTCCGGAGGTAAAGAATAATATATAGGAAGTGCAGTTTCGGCCATCGGGAGAGTTTCGGGGGTCACCGGTATTGTACCGGGACCACCGGAAGGGTCCCGGGGGTCCACCGGGTGGGGCCACCTATCCTGGAGGGGCCCGTGGGCTGAAGTGGGGAGGGGACCAGCCCCTGGTGGGCTGGTGCGCCCCGCCCCCCTGGGCCCCCCTCTGCGCCTAGGGTTGGTAACCCTAGGGGAGGGGGCGCCTCCACTTGGCTTGGGGGGCACTCCACCCCCTTTGGCCTCCGCCCCCCCTAGAGATCCCATCTCTAGGGCCGGCGCCCCCCTGGGGGCCTATATAAAGGAGGGGGAGGGAGGGCAGCCGCACCCTGAAGTCTTGGCGCCTCCCTCTCCCCTGCTACACCTCTCCCTCTCGCAGAAGCTCGGCGAAGCTCTACCGGAACTCTGCTGCATCCACCACCACGCCGTCGTGCTTCTGGATCTTCATCAACCTCTCCTTCCCCCTTGCTGGATCAAGAAGGAGGAGACGTCATCCGCTCTGTACGTGTGTTGAACGCGGAGGTGCTGTCCGTTCGGCACTTGGTTATCGGTGATTTGGATCACGACGAGTACGACTCCCTCAACCCCGTTCTCTTGAACGCTTCCGCTCGCGATCTACAAGGGTATGTAGATGCACTCCTATCACGCGTTTCTAGATGAACTCATAGATGGATCTTGGTGAAACCGTAGGAAATTTTTTATTTTCTGCAACGTTCCCCAACAGATGTCTCCATGTAGTTGTCATCATTTGACATGGGGCTGATGACGGGAACACTTGACGGCTGGGGTGTACTTGGTGAGTCTTGATGTGGGGTAGCTTGCTGGGTGCGATGAGCCCACGATGCATCTTGTGAGATTGGCGTCAAAGGACGACCAATACTGATAAGCTCACTATTCGTTCGAACAGGCGATGATACCGTTGGGCGCTTGATCTGAGGAAGAACTAAATCATCTTGACCAATATCTTTAGTCGCGATGGGGTCGACGACTGGGGCTTCTTGAGCTTCAGGAGTCTCTGTGGAAGCAGGCTCATGAACAACCATTCGACGCTCTTGGTTTGCAGACGGAGGAGGAACAAAGGCAAGGGGTTCAACAACAAGGAGCTCTGTGGGAGTAGCCCAATCTCTTCTCTTGGTTTTTCTCTTCTTAGGGGGTGGTGCTTCATCAGTGGTGCGCTTGGTTTTCCGCTTCCTGGCTTGGGCTTCACCTGCGTTGGTTTTCTGATGTTCAGAAGCCACTGAAGGAGCCTTGGGCTTCGAGCCGCGCATGCTGGCAGGGAAGACAATGTGAGGTTCTTCCTGCCGTTGTGCTTCAGTGTTGGCTTCAGATGACTTCTTTTTCTTGGCAGCCATTGAGGGGTCAATGCCAGGGTGGCCAAGTGCCTTGCGCTTTTCAGCTTCATTGTAGGCTTGAACGCATTTGTCAGCGAGTGCTTTCATGCGTCCTCTCGAGCCTTTGGCTTCCTCGTGTTTCTTCCAAAACGACTCCTCGAGGTCATTGAGCATCACCTTGAATTTTTGCACATCAGCCACATTCAGCCTGGCAACATGCTTCTTGAACTGTTCCTTCTCGAAGTTGATCTTTAGCTTCAGTTCAATTATGCGCTGAGCCAGAGCAAGCTCAGGAGCAATGGCGCCTTGGAAAGGAACGCTGACGCCAATGGGAAGCTGAAGGTCATCAAAGCTGAGATCTTGATTATCAAACCATTCATCAATTAAGTTCTTCAGAATGTTTACATCAAAGAGGGGCAGATCGTTGAAGATCTCCGCCTCTTGCTTGCTCTTGATCAGTTGTTCCAGAGCATCTTCACCAAATTCTTCATCTGAAGACACATCAATGGGTTCAGATTCATTCCTCAGAATGGCAGCAAGTGTCAGTGCATGACTCAGTTTCTGAACCGATGTCTTCTGTGGCTTCTCACGCCTCTTGGAGATGCGAGAGAGATCTTCAGAGTTATTGCTTGGAGCAGAAGGGGCAGTTGCCAATGGCTTCACTCTTGAAGCTTTTGGAGCAGCAGATGACTTGGAAGCTTTAGTCTTCTTTTGCTTCTTAGGCTTTGGAGGAGGAGCTGGAGCTTCGTCGGTGTCAGCATCATCATCAGAATGATCCACTTTGGCACCTTGAACTGCAATGTGAGTGATGAGGCCAGCAAGATTGTAGAAGGGGCCAATCCTGTTTTCATTGGCTTCACGGGTGCCATTGTCCCGAGGTGAGGAGGGACCAGGGTTGAAGTCAAGCCCTAGTTCCTTATTATTCTTTGTAGCTGAGTCTTTGGGGAACTGGTAGTTGCGCTTGAACAGACTGTCTTCACGACACCGGAGCAGTGAAGACGGGTCAGCATTCTCAGGATGTGGTCCGCGCACCATGCAAGGATAGAAGCCTTGCTCAATAGCTTCAGCCTGATCCCTGGGTGGAAGATTACTGTACAGAATATCACTCCATGGTGCCTTGATGGCATTCTTCTCTGCATACTCTTTAGTGATGAAGCGATATCTGAACCACTCTTCTGCCCAATATCTTCGAATCCATTGGATTCGATTCTTGCGTTCAGTGTAGGTTTCTTCTGGATCAGTTTTGTACATCTCATGCAAATCAGGAGGTAAGTCCTTGGAAGTGTCACCACGACGTTGTCTGCCTCCCTTTCTGGCTGATTTTCCAGTAGCCATGAAGTGTAAAGTGAAAGGCTTCAGTGCTTGCAATGGCTTCAAACGGCTGGACTGACAGGAACTCGCTTCAGGTGAGTTAATGTGACTCTGCAAGAATTCTGCAAACGAATGCAGACTATGAGAACCAAGGGATTCTCCCATGGACATGTACATGTGACAGCATTAAAGGTGTGACGAAAGGGGAAGAGGTCATATGCATTCTCAGAAGATTTTGAAGATAAATTAGTTTGAAGACATTGACCTCATAACGCGAAGACATTCACTTATATGATGAGAGTTGGTTCCAGAGTTGTACAAATCCAAGAATAAGTACAAGTGAGGAATCTAACTTGTGAAGAAGCATAAGTGAATATACTAGGAAGAATATGAGATGCAGAAAGAAATAGATTCATTTTCGAAGATCTAGAAACCACTTTTGGTAGGAAGGGATGAATCTATCGGATCAAAAAGACGGTAAAAAGTAAACTTTTATTACCACATGAAGAACTGCTAGACGGAGCGAAGATGGATGCCGAGCAGTTTGATCTCCCGTGCCCTAACTTGGAGACGGAAGACACCTACGGCGACGGCGGAGAAGACGAGGTCCGCGGCCGGCGTGAGGACGGCGTCGAGGATGTTACGGCAGCTAAGCGCTTCGTCGTTGGTGTCGTCGAGAGCTAGCGTAGGCACTAGGGTTTGCGAGAGATGGAGAAGGAGGAAGAAGGATTTTGACCGAGACGAGACAGGCATTTATAAGGATAGAGATAGCACAATGCAATTACGTAGGTGCCCCTGGCGGTTCACATCTGATGGACACATGGCGAACATGCAACTTATTGAAAGTTGTTCCATGTCCCACGAACGCCTGGATTGTCGGAGTGGTTGTTCCGAATTCTTCGGGTTTCAGGCAAAAGGATATGTCATTAAAGCTAGATATAAATGTTTGTCTCTGTATCTTCTGCTGACAAGGACGCAGAGAAGACATTCGACAGTTTCAACAGAATGCATATGATATGGATAGATAGAGCTTAAGGTAGGAAGCATAGAGAGGTTAGGGTCCGATCACATTCACTTAGTTCAAGAAGATTCAAACAAGAAGACATAGCCATAAGTGAATGTCGTAGAGGACAGAATACAATATATATATAACAGAGTAAATCCAAATTAGTAATCATGAAGTCAAATTAATGTTGAAGATAAATCAATTGCGAAGACTTTGCAAATATGACGCCATGAGGAAACACTTCAGAAGAGTTTGGTGGTGGCGTTACCCACCGTATAGGAAGTATTAGACCCAGACACGGCGCACAATTGTCGTGCGCTCTGAAGTCAATTTCCACATTAATGTATTCACACTTAGAGTGTATGTCTTCATTGATTGAAGATATACATTACTTCATGTGTTGCACATCTAAGTCATCAAACTGCATAAGTGTTAGGATGTGTGCCTAATCACAGGACATTCGAGGATTCCAAGATATTTAGCTCACACCGCAACTGGCAAAACCTTTTCTCATCCAAGGGCTTAGTGAAGATATCAGCCAACTGATCTTCTGTCTTGATGTGAATGATATCAATATCTTCTTTCATAACATGATCTCTGAGGAAGTGATGACGAATTTCAATGTGCTTTGTCTTCGAGTGCTGAACTGGGTTATTGGCAATCTTGATAGCGCTCTCATTATCGCAGTAGAGTGGCACATGCTTCATATGGATGCCATAGTCCTTAAGAGTTTGCTTCATCCACAGAAGCTGAGCGCCGCAAGATCCAGCAGCAATGTATTCAGATTCAGCAGTTGAGAGTGATACACAGTTTTGCTTCTTTGAAGACTAACAGACAAGAGATCGACCCAGAAAGTGACATGTGCCTGATGTAGACTTGCGATCCACCTTGTCACCAGCATAATCAGCATCCACAAATCCAACCAGATCAAACTCTGAGCCCTTTGGATACAATAATCCTAGTGTTGGGGTGTAAGCCAAATATCAAAGAATTCGCTTCACAGCTAAGTGATGCGACTCCTTTGGTGCCGCTTGGAATCGGGCACACATGCAAACACTAAGCATGATATCTGGCCTAGATGCACATAAGTAAAGTAAAGAGCCAATCATGGAGCGGTATACCTTTTGATCGAAATCTTTACCATTGGCGTTGGGGCTTAGATGACTTTTGGTTGGCATTGGCGTCGTGTATCCTTTGCAGTCTTGCATTCCAAACTTCTTCAGGCAATCTTTGAGGTATTTTTCTTGAGATATGAAGATGCCGTTGCGTTGCTGACGGATTTGAAGACCGAGAAAGAACTTCAGCTCTCCCATCATGGACATTTGATATTGTTCTTGCATCATATAACCAAATTCATCACTGTATTTCTTGTTGGTGCAACCGAAGATAATGTCATCCACATAGATTTGGCACACAAATAGTTCACCATCATATGTCTTCGTGAAGAGAGTGGGATCTAGAGAACCAGATTTGAAGCCTTTGCTCTTCAGTAAGTCTTTGAGTGTGTCATACCAAGCATGAGGGGCTTGTTTGAGGCCATACAGTGCCTTGTTGAGCTTGTATACCATATCAGGATGTTTTGGGTCTTCAAAGCCAGGCGGTTGTGCAACATACACTTCTTCTTCAATCTTTCCATTGAAAAAGGCACTCTTCACATCCATTTGATACAGAAGGATGTTATGATGATTTGTGAAAGCTAGCAGTATGCGAATGGCTTCGAGACTAGCCACTAGAGCAAATGTTTCATCGAAGTCAATTCCTTCAACTTGTGTGTATCCTTGAGCAATGAGCCGTGCTTTCTTTCTGACTACTTGACCATGCTCGTCTTGTTTGTTGTGATATATCCATTTTGTGCCTATTATGTTGTGCTTTCGAGGATCAGGACGCTTGACTAATTCCCACACACTGTTTAGCTCAAACTGTTGAAGCTCTTCTTGCATAGCTTGAATCCATTCAGGTTCCATGAAGGCTTTAGCAACTTTCTTGGGTTCAGAGATTGATACAAAAGCAAAGTGCCCACAGAAATTTGCAAGCGGTGTTGCTCTTGAACGAGTGAGTGGACCAGGTGCATTGATGCTATCGATTATCTTCTCAATTTGTACTTCATTTGCAACACGAGGATGAACTGGACTAAGATTTTGCTCCTGTTGATTATTGTCATTATTTGGAGGATTGTCTTCAGGCTGAGCAATGTCTTCAGGTTGATCAGGTGCAGAAATAATGAGTTCCTCTTCAGGCTGGGCATCTGATGGTATGATCTCTCTTGTTCCCATTATCTTGATTGATTCACTGGCAGGTACTTCATCTAGCACATTTGGCAGGTGCTCCCTTTGCGAGCCGTTAGTTTCATCGAACCGCACATCCACAGTTTCAACCACTTTATAGTGAAAGAGGTTGAAGACTCTGTAGGAGTGCGAGTCCTTTTCATAACGAAGCATAAAACCCTCATGTGCTTTCAGTGCAAATTTTGAAGTGTGATGTGGATCCTTGATCCAGCACCTAGCACCAAATACTCTGAAGTAGCTTACGTTTGGCTTCTTACCAGTTAGGAGCTCATAAGATGTTTTCTTCAGAAGCTTGTGAAGATAAACACGGTTGATGACATGGCATGCAATATTAATGGCTTCAGGCCAGAATTTTCTTGGAGTCTTGTATTCATCAAGCATCGTACGAGCCATCTCAAGAAGGGTTCTATTTTTGAGCTCCACGATGCCATTCTGCCGAGGTGTGTGAGGAGCAGAAAACTCATGAGTGATGCCTAAGGTGTCAAGATAGAGCTCGAGGCCTGTGTTCTTGAATTATGTTCCGTTGTCACACCTAATGTGCCTGATCTTGACGCCATAGTTGTTCATGGCGCGGTTGGCGAAACGTCTGAAGACATCCTGCACTTCAGTCTTGAAGAGAATTATGTGCACCCAAGTGTATCTTGAATAATCATCAACAATAACAAAACCATAGAGACAAGCAGTAGCAGTGAGAGTAGAGTAGTGAGTGGGACTAAACAAGTCCATGTGGAGCAACTCAAAAGGTCGAGATGTAGTCATGATTGTCTTCCAGGGATGCTTGGCCCTTGTCATCTTCCCAGCTTCACAAGCACCACATAAATGATCTTTCTTGAACTTGATGTCTTCGATGCCTATGATGTGCTTCTTCTTGGCGAGAGTGTGTAGGTTCCTCATGCCAGCATGCCCTAGCCTCTGATGCCAGAGCCAGCACTCTGAAGACTTGGCTAGAAGAGATACAGCCATCTGTGGTCCTGCTGAGAAATCTACCATGTACAGATCATCTTTCCTATACCCTTCGAAGACTAGAGACTTGTCAGATTCCATTAGTACAAGGCAACAATATTTTCCAAATAGCACAATCATGTTTAAGTCACAAAGCATTGAGACAGACATTAAGTTGAAACCAAGGGATTCAACAAGCATCACTTTGTCCAAGTGCTGATCCCTTGAGATTGCAACTCTACCTAGGCCCAATACCTTGCTTTTACCAGTGTCAGCGAATGTGATGTGACTTTTATCACATGGGCGTAAGGTTGAGTCCATGAGAAGACTTCGATCACCAGTCATGTGGTTAGTGCATCCACTGTCCATGATCCATTCTGAAGCACGAGGTGTCGTACCCTACAGTGCAGTTAGGAGGATAGGCTTCACAAAGAGTGTTGTGAAGCATAAACATTTGATGCACAAGAGGATTATCAAAGCTTAGATCAAGGTTAGGACTGATAGTATGACTGGCAAGCAATTCATAGTAAGACCATTTTATCATGCGTCCCTTAATATGTTTTAGGTCTCCAGCAATAGCATCGGACGCCTTTGATTTCAGGCTGTAGACCTTTCCCTGCTGTCGACGTCAAAACCGGCGGATCTCGGGTAGGGGGTCCCGAACTGTGCGTCTGGGAGGATGGTAACAGGAGACAAGGGACACGATATTTTTACCCAGGTTTGGGCCCTCTCGGTGGAGGTAAAACCCTACTCCTGCTTGATTAATATTGATGATATGGGTAGTACAAGAGTAGATCTACAACGAGATCAAAGAGGCTAAACCCTAGAAGCTAGCCTATGGTATGATTATTGTTCGTCCTACGAACTAAAACCCTCCGGTTTATATAGACATCGAAGAGGGTTAGGGTTACACAGAGTCGGTTACAATGGTAGGAGATCTACATATCCGTATTGCCAAGCTTGCCTTCCACGCCAAGGAAAGTCCCATCCGGACACGGGACGAAGTCTTCAATCTTGTATCTTCATAGTCTAGGAGTCTGGCCAACGGTGATAGTCCGGCCATCCGGACACCCCCTAATCCAGGACTCCCTCAGTAGCCCCTGAACCAGGCTTCAATGATGATGAGTCTGGCGCGCATATTGTCTTCGGCATTGCAAGGAGGGTTCCTCCTACGAATACTTCGTAGAAGATTTTGAACACAAGGATAGTGTCCGGCTCAACTTTTTGCCATGGCATCCACCACCCTCACCACCAAGCCCTCCACCACCTCTGAGCCAACAATCACCGAGACCTTCCTCACCGTCGAGCATGGAGATCTCTAGGATGTCATCATGGATGGGATACTGCACTGGGATTTCAATCCTGGTCTTGCCGTGGCTGAACAGGTTCGTCGTCGCTTCAGATCCACGGTCCACTATTCTCCTTCTGCCTCTTCCAAGGAATTTTTCTTGGTGGTCACTTTCTCCTCCGCCTCTTTCAAGCTATCCGCTTCTTCGGTCAGTCTTGCGCTTCAATGCTGTATTGGTGGCGTTGCGGATGGTTTCAATGTGATTCATTTACATGATCGTGCTTATCGGTTCTCTGTGTCCTCGAATAAAGTTGGTCATTTTATTTATGGGCTTAGAGACCGGATTTGGCCTGACTTCATCTGTCATTTCAATCTTTTCGGCTCTCATCATCATTTCTGGTTGACGGTTGATCAAAATAAGGATGAGATTGATAGGGCTATTCCTTTGGCTCCCTCTCGTAGCCCCATTGCAGTTAGGACCAATCTGGATTTCTTACGCAACTCTAAGGCATCTCTTGGTACTCACTCATCTGAATTGCTTAAGTTTGGTCTGATTCAAGTTCTTGATCATGCGGTTCATTCTGATCAGCCAAATCAGGAAAGTGAGAAGGAGAACACATTTATGGCTATACCCGCTGATTACGGGATTGTTTTTGGTCAGTTTGATCCGGTGACTTCCCAGGATAAAGTGGCAACTACGAAATTTGTGGGTATTAATTGTCCTTCCAAGAGCTGGGATTTAATTCCGGAAGACACGCTTTACCATATTCTGGATTTATGGCAAGCAGAGTATGTGAATGAGGATATTATGGCAGCTTTGGATTTATTATCCGTGCCCAATAGGCAATATATGATTGCCCGATTGGGTCTATGCCATATTTGTTCCAAATTTGGTCACACTGAGGATGAGTGCACGTATCAGATACGCAATTTAGATATTTGCTCTAAGCAGGATCCTGCGATCAATGTAAGATCTGCTAATTGGAGTCGGGCTAGCTGTGATATCTGCAACAATTTCTCTCATACTGCTGCTATCTGCCCGTCTAGGCTTCTTTGCCTGCATTGTGGGTTGTTGGGCCACTTGGGCCGCCAATGTGGAACTACCTTAGCATTATACTTCCGTTGGCAAGTGGCCAGAG
This sequence comes from Triticum dicoccoides, assembly GCF_002162155.2. Taxonomy (NCBI): domain Eukaryota; kingdom Viridiplantae; phylum Streptophyta; class Magnoliopsida; order Poales; family Poaceae; genus Triticum; species Triticum dicoccoides. Next base: position 210,709,642 of record NC_041381.1, on the reverse strand, counting down.
AGGCCCACAGGTCTGAGCCGGGTATACCGAAGAGTCCCAAACCTTCTATGGTCAAACAGATTTGGATGCCCAAAAACAGGACTGTTGTGGATTCTGTGCTGCAGAAAGGTATTTTTCCACTGTCTCCTCCGCTTCCGGCTCTTTCTCATTCGTCGAGCCTGCCACCCATAGTCCTGCCATTGCAATCTCCCCTTGCTCATTCTCCACCGGCTGACCCCAAGCTGCGCACGGGCGCGGCCATGGCGAACTTCCCTGCTGTGCCTTTCCGCTTTGTGCCGGAGGGGGCTGCGCTCGAGAGGGGGCCGGACCACAGGCTGCAGAGGAACACCATAGTAGTGGATGATCCCCCGTTGAGCCATGATAGGTATGCTATTGTCACTGTCACCCCTGCAGTTCCGGATCATCGCAAGGAGTTAGTGTTACAAGATGTACTCCATATCCTTAGAGAGGACTTTCATCTGATTATCCCCGATGCTTTTGTTTATCCGATTGGAGTTGGTATGGTTGCTTTTGAGGATGTTTTTATCAGGGATGAGTACATTAGAGAAAGCCCTCACCAATTGGATCCTGTTGATGAAAGCATGACATTTTCGCTTGTTCCGCATGATGAAGGGGAAAACATGCGGTTGTGTCCGTTTCAGTATGTTGCCTGGGTCCTATTTCTTGCTTTCCCAAGGGATTACCAAACGGATCACTACATCAATAAAGCAGTATCCTGTTTCGGTAAACTTGAACTATGGCACAGACCTGGGCAGAACAAGGAGAGAGTGTTGGTGCGTGCTATTATTACTAATATTGCTTTGATTCCGCATAGTCTGGTTGTTAGGAGGTCGAGTCATTTGCCTGGGATGGGGCGCTCGTGGTCAGTGCCAGTCTATATCTTGAATGGTCGTCACACAATGCCTGGCTTGGTTGGTAATGAAGAGGATCCCCCTCCTATGAATGCCTCGCCACACCCATACGAGCTACCGTTCCTATCTGCAGCACAACAGTGGCAACTTGATCACCAACAATGGTTACAACAGCAAGCAGATGAAGCATGGACTCAGGGGCTTCCGCAGCAACAGCAATTGCAAGACAAGGGCTGGGGAGTGTGGCCTGTGGTGCCGCCACCATACCGAGGCTTCAGTTTCTGAACCTACTTCCAATACATAGGGCCTTCTCTGATGGATGGGGTGGAGCATGATAGTAACTTTTCGGATGATCCGCAGGATGAATGGTCAATGTATTCAGATATTTCTGAGGCGGCAGATAACTTTGTTCGTGGTGTTGACACCCCAGGGGTACAGTTTGTTCGTGCTTCTGGCGCTGAGAGGTCGATGGTGGTTGAGCATTTTGCTGCTATGCTTCAAATCTTTGGTCTGATTTATGCTGGTATCTAGACACCTAGACTCTGCACTGATAGTTCTCCACCGAGCCCTTCTGTTGCCTCCCAGTTTCCTATCAATTCGCTTAACTTATTTGCGATTGTGGGTACTGCTATGGCTCACACCTGGGAACAAAGCTTCTACAGCGTTTTGAGGAAGGACTGGCCAAACTACCTGAATCTCTCTTTTTGGATGTTGGGACCTACACTATTTGCATTTCTGTTGAGCCTGCAGGGTGGAAGCACATCTCAGATTCTGCTCTCTCTGGTCTAAACCTCACTGACGCTGACAGGGAGGCTGATGTTGTGTTCAGTGCCCATGATCTGAATGATGCTGCCCATGTTCCCCTTGGGGACCTAGGAACTGAGAGCAGTGGGGATGTTTGTCTGATGCCAGATGAGGAAGCGGTCAGTGTGTTTGATCATTTTGGAAAAATGATTCTAGAGGAACCTGGCCATGTGGACACAAGCCAACTCCGTAGAAGCACTCGATCCACCCGTTATGATGGGTTTCGTGTCCCCCAGCCCTCAGATATCAAAAAGGGCGTGTCCAATGTGAAACCAAGGAAAACTCCTATTATCACTCGCAACCTGTATACTACGGCCCCGTCTGGTATTTCTGCTGTTTTGGACGTCCGGCCGGAGTCTGTCCCTGATCCTACACCAATCCCAGTTATCCAAGAGATTGGCATTGTCAGATGTGGAGTGCCACCTGAAGAACTCAATGCGGAGAAGCTGATGGCTGCTCCGCAAACTGCACCCCCCTCCACCGATGCCGCCAACTAGGAGGTGGAATATCCTTTGCTGGAATGTTCGTGGCATCAACACGGACAAGAAGCACCTTGCGATCCGTAATGCTATTGATATAAGTGGTTGCGATGTTATTTGCTTACAAGAAACTAAGCACGAGACTTTCGATAGGGCTTTTGTGAAATCTATTTGTCCTAAGAGACTTGATAGGTTTGCTTTCATTCCCTCTAATGGGGCCTCGGGTGGCTTATTTACTGCTTGGAATTCATCTGTTTTCTCTGGTTTGGTTTTCCTGGAAGAGTCTTTTGCCCTTGGGATTAAATTCACTTCAATGCACTCCAATGTTGTGTGGAATCTAATCAATGTTTATGGCCCGTGTGATGGTGTTGATCGCTCGAACTTTACTGCATGGCTGTTCAGTATGCACATTCCAGTCGCTGAAGATTGGATCTTGGCTGGGGAATTTAACTACTGTCGCGCGCCTGATAACAGAAGTAGGCCGGGTGGCGATGCCAATGATATGTTGGTCTTCAATGATTTTATCCGTACCCAGTCGTCAGTTGAAATTCCTATTAAGGGTAGGACGTACACGTGGAGTAACATGCAAGATGACCCTCTGCTGGTGCAATTAGACTGGGTTTTCTCCTCGATTCATTGGACTTCTTCCTATCCCAATACCTCTGTTTCGCCCTTGGGTAAGCCTGTGTCTGATCACGTCCCCTGTGTCATTGGCATTGACTCGTGCATCCCAAAAAGTAAGATCCTTAGGTTCAAAAACTACTGGGTACAACATTCTGGGTTTCATGAGTTGGTGCAGCATTCTTGGAGCCAACCCTGTCATGCGACTAACTCTGCGGCTTTGATCTGTAGAAAGCTGAAAATGTTACGCTACGCCTTAAAGGCCTGGAGCAAGAAAATCTCGAGACTATCAATTCTTATTGAGAATTCCAATGAGGCTCTTCTGAATTTGGACACTTTAGAGGATAAAAGACCTCTCACTATTCCAGAAACCAATTTCAGAACTATTCTTAAGGCTCACCTCCTCAGATTGCTCGAGTATAAACGCATGTATTGGCAGAAAAGATGCACTATTCGGAGATTTCAAGTTGGGGATGGTAACACGAAATTCTTTCATGCAGTGGCCACAGAGAGATACCGTAAAAAACTCAATATCAACGCTCAAGCTTGATGATGGTACTGTGATTGAGGACCATATGGGCAAAGAATCCTTGTTGTTCTCCTCTTATAAACAGCGCCTAGGTTCTTCTGACCCTCCAAACATGCGTTTTAATCTAAATCAAATCATCAAGAGAGTGGAGGGGCTTGATGAGTTAACAGCTCCTTTCACCACTGATGAGATTGATCTTGTGGTCAAGGAGATGCCCGTGGATAGAGCGCCGGGCCCTGATGGCTTCAACGGTTGCTTCCTCAAGTCATGCTGGAACATTGTAAAACATGACTTTTATAAACTTGTTATGGATTTTTATGAGGGAGATCTCGACCTCGAAAGCATCAACACTGGATTCATTACGTTGATCCCTAAATGCCGCTCTCCGGAAACAGTAAATGACTACAGGCCGATCACCCTTTTGAACTGTTGTCTGAAGATTCTCACCAAGCTGCTTGCGAATCGCTTACAGAGGATTATCTTGCGCATTATCCATACAAACCAATATGGATTCCTCAAGTGTAGATCGATCCAGGACTGCCTGGCGTGGGTGTTCGAATACACTCATCAATGTCAAGCATCAGGGAGGAAGGTTTTGTTACTGAAACTCGATTTCGCTAAGGCGTTTGACACTATCGAGCATGCCCTAATGATTGAGATCATGAGAGCGATGGGGTTCAATGAGAAATGGCTTAACTGGATTTCTTGTATCTTTAAGTCTGGAAAATCCTCGGTCCTGCTCAATGGCACTCCGGGGAGGCAGTTCTCTTGTAAACGAGGAGTGCACCAAGGAGACCCTCTCTCGCCGCTCATTTTTGTTCTTGCGGCGGACCTGTTGCAATCGGCCATCAACTTTGCCTTCCGCGCGGGGGTGCTTCAGGCACCAATCCCATCAGCGGAGAGAGACTACCCGATGATTCAATATGCGGACGACACGATTGTCTTCCTCCCAGCTGAGAAGGAATAGGTTGAGACTCTGAAAAATCTTTTGGTGGATTATGCGGCTTCTATTGGGTTGAGACTCAACTTTCAGAAATCTACCCTGATCCCGATTAATGTTGCGCCTGCTGAGGCTCTGGGTTTTTCTGACATGTTTGGTTGTGTTGTGGGGGAAATGCCTTTTACCTATTTAGGACTCCCACTTGGGACTACTAAGCCAACTATGATGGATTTCATGCCACTTGTGACGTCTGTCGAGCGAAGTGTGTCTGTGGCCAGTAACTTACTAGACTACGACTCAAAACTCACCTACGTTAACTCGGTGCTGTCGTCGCTTTTGGTGTATGCCATGTGTTCGCTCAGGATCCCTCCCAAGATTGTGGAACATCTGGATAAAATTCGTAGAATCTGCTTCTGGAGAAAAAAGACGAAAGACGGGACAAAAAGCACTTCCCTTGCCTCATGGGAGCTCATCTGCCGCCCCAAGGCCATAGGGGGTCTTGGGATCGTGGACCTTAAGATTCAGAATCAAGGTCTCTTGCTAAAACAGCTATACAAGTTTTATAATAAGCTGGATGTGCCGTGGGTGAACCTTGTTTGGAGTTCATACTACTCAGTTAATGTACCACATGCATCCGATCCGTGTGGCTCCTTCTGGTGGCGGGATCTCATGCAGTTATCAGATATCTTCAGGGGAGTGACCCAGATCAAAATTGGAGATGGAAGTACAGCTTTGTTTTGGAAGGATCTCTGAGCGATCAGCCTCTTGAGACCAAGCACCCGCGGGCTTTCTCATTTGCTAGAGAGGAGGATGTGACAGTTCAGAAATTACTGAGGTCTAGCACCATTGGAGCGGCTTTTCACATACCTTTTTCTCCCCAGGCTAGGGTGGAAGTTGAGGAGATTCAGGCGTTGACTGGTGGGTTTAATCCGGAGAGTAACAGAACTGACAGATGGTGCTGTCTCTGGGATGCTAGAGGGCTGGGAGTATTCAAATCCAATGCTTTTTATGAGTTCTGCTTTAAAGATGTTCCTGTTGATGCAGTCTTTCCTTGGATCTGGAAATCCAAATGCACAAACAACTGGAAAGTTTTCGCCTGGTTGCTGTTCGCAGATCGGCTGAATACACGTAACATGCTGAGGAGGAGGCAATACAAACTGGAGGGTGATGTGTACACCTGCTTGCTCTATGACACGCCCCCGGAAGAGACAGTGGCACACCTGTTCTTCAAATGCCCGTTCGCCGCCAGGTGCTGGGATGCGATTGGGATGCACTGGCATGATTCTCAATGCAGACTGGAACTCATTCATGGGGGGAAGAGGTCCTGGAGTGGACCGTTGTTCATGGAGAATTTCATCATTGCCACTTGGGGAGTGTGGAAAGAGAGGAATAATAAGCACTTTAGAAATATGACACCCTCGTTTGAGTCTTGGAGAGACAGATTCAGAACGGACATGTCCATGATGGTGCATCACACGAGAGACTCTCTCCATCCCTTCATCAAGGAAGTGGTGCCTGCCGTCTGACTTTTGCCCCCCCC
>NC_041381.1:210696591-210703723 GCF_002162155.2 Triticum dicoccoides | reverse complement strand
TGTTTAGTCTGTTTGGCTGCCTCTTCTACATAGTAAGTTGTTTTTTGTACCCAGATTCCACTGTATTTATGGGGTCACACCTCCCCTGATCCAGGTGTTGTTTTAATTTAAAAGTCAGTAGGAGCCTCTCCTACTGTCAGTGAGCGTTCAAAAAAAAATAGTGTCCGGCTCTACAAAATAAGTTCCACATACCACCATAGAGAGAATAATATTTACACAAGTACAATCTGCTGACGTATTCCGTGGCGTGACATCACACCACGGCCAGGCCTTTATTCGAATCATTTTTACTGTTCCACCTCAGCGCGTTTAGCGAAGTGGTTTTCTTGGCACGTCTTGTCAAAGTAGAGATCGTGTCCCCTTATTCTAGGATCCTCATCAATACGGGCGTGGGTAACCCAACCGTGCCCGTTGGCACGCCCCCTCTATCGAAGGCGAGTCCCAAACGGCCACGAGGAGGGCTCTTGGTATTAAACCTCTTTATAATGAGACCAAGGCCTGCTCCTTTCTTTAAATCTCAATCGAATCTGCCCCTCGCCTCGAGTTCCAACACCCAAAGCTCTAGATTCAGGCGCTTCGGACCTTCGACGATGTCTGGCTCTGACCTGCAAGGCTGGTGTATGCCTTCTTCCGTCACGGAAGAAGACGTGCTAAAGCTAAGAGACGCCAGGTATCTAACCGGCGAAATTTCGCATAGGTTGCCTGCCCAAGGGCAGGTTATTCCTACTCCCGAGCCTGGTGAGAGCGTGGTGTTCGTGTCTCACTTCCTTTGGGGTTTAGGCTTCCCGACGGACCCCTTCATGAGGGGGCTCATGTTTTATTATGGGCTAGAATTCCACGACTTGGATCCGGAGTCCATCCTCCACATCTCATCGTTCATTGTCGTATGCGAAGCCTTCCTCCGCATTACCCCTCACTTCGGATTGTGGCTCAAGACCTTCAAAGTGGAGCCGAAGATGATCAAGGGGTAGCAGATAGAGTGCGGAGGGGCTGTTATAAGCAAAAATGCTAACGCTCCATGGCCCGAGGGCTCTTTTCAAGAGGTGCTCAGTTTATGGCAACAGGAGTGGTTTTACATCACCGCTCCCAAGGGCACCAAATGGGTGGCGCCACCTGCCTTCCGCCCGGGTCCTCCACAGCGGCTGGCGTCATGGGTCAACAAAGGGCTCGACTGGGGGCCGTCCAAGGACGTTCCTCTGCTGCAGGGCCGTATTTGAGACCTCCAAGAGAGAGAGAGAGATCAATCTGGTCGTAGTGGCGCAGGTCATGCTGATTCGGCGCCTTCTGCCCCGCAAACGTCGCCCCCTTCACCTGTGGGAATTTAATCTGGAGGGACCACGAGCTCTCCAACACTTCATGGGCGCGACGCCTGTGGAGATGTATAAACTATTCTTCGGATCACAAGAGATGTGTCTGGACTTGACCGAGGACGCAGGTCTGAGCTGCAATCGCCCGGATACTCAAGTAAGTAGTCATGTGCCCGGACACGCTATCTGTACATTTATCATAAAGTTGCCCTTCAAAGAGTTGTCCCTTGAACAGGAGTGGATAGCGAAAGCAAAACTAATAAGGTGTCTGACCCCCCTCCCTGAGACCACGCCGGATCCTATGTTAACCAAGATGCTGGAGGTTGCGCCTTTGGAAGAGGGCAAAGGGGGGAACAGGGAAGCTACTACCTCCGCGAAGGAGGCTTTCAAGGAAGGGGGGATCAAGAATCCCTCCCTCCATGGGGAGAAGAGGACCACTTCTGAAGATCTGGAGGCCAAGGCCTCAAAGCGGGGGAAGAAATCTTCACCAGAGGGTCCTGCGCCAGGAGAAGCCCTGGCCGCACTATTTCCCCAAGGGAATCAGCCCTCCTTTGAGCCGTAAGTAGAAAGGGGAGTTTTGTAATAAGGGACATCCCTGTTTTTATTTCTGAAGATAACTAAAGTTTTACCTTATAGTTCGGATTTCAGCCCTTCTCAGCAGAGCTCATCTTCGGGGATCCTCGTCCAGAGATGATGTAGAGCGAAACGCCTCCATCTGCCGTACCGTCCTGCGGGGCGGACGACCCTGAGGTGTCGTCGTGGAGGGTTTCCCTGAGTCCGGCGGGGCCGGGAGGTCCGGCACCAACTGGTGTACGGTCGGAGGAGCTAAAGGATCTGCTCGGGCGAGTGTCTATCTCAGAAGATCACCGTGCGTTAATGGGTATGGTGATTGAAAGGATTTCATCCGCTGAGAGCGGATTGCATGATGCCGTCAGAAGTTTACTGACGCAGTTTGAGGTACGTGAAAATGATATACCTTCTGACAGTTTTGCATATAGAATGCGCCCTGTATAGATAGTAGCCCCAGAGACTCGGTACGTTGTCGAAAGTGACAGTGCGCCGAGGATCATAATCTTAGTTGTAAGATGTCGCCTGTCCTATATAGGTGGCAGAGCGTCTGGTGGCCAGCCGGACTGATCAATTTTCCGAACTGAAGCGGCAACTTGACGTGGCGGATGCGGACATCGCGCTTGTCAATAAGCGGCTTGACGAGTCACAAGGTATGCAACTTTTCCTCGGACACCTGGTAAGGGAGCTTGACGCCCATGCCTTACAACATGTATGCTTTATGCAGATGGTGCTGCTGCTATGGAGAACCTTCGGGCGGAGCTAGCCCGAGTCAAGTAGCAATCCAGAAAAAGTGATACGGCTGCCTTGAGGGCGGCAGAGGAGCTAAAAGCCGAACAGGCTGCTCACTGCCGAAGCAGGGAGGAAATTGCCGAGATGGCCGGGAAGTTGAAGAATGCTACCAATCGCTGCGAGTTTCTTGAAAAAGAACACCGAGTGGAGCAAGAGGACCTGATCAAGGATGCCCGCTCCATGATGAGAGCTATAAAGGAGGAGCTACATCAAGCCGGGGATATCGCGGCTGGAAAGCCCTTTCTGCAGCGGAGGAAGTTCACGGATCGGAAGTATGCTCAGTTGGGCCAGCTGTGGGGTGCGGAGGATGCTTATTTGGATTTGGCGGCGAGTGCCGCAGACGCGGTCGCACACTTTCAAGTCCAAAAGGATCATGGAATGGAAGAGCTTTTTTGGTCGCAGTTCCATAGTCCAGAGCGTCCGCTTTCATTGACCGATCGTTTGGCCGAATGGGCTGAGCTGAATGGGTTGTCCGGACTTGCCATGAAGGATGTCGTGACTCATTTGTGGCCGAAAAGGCCCGAGCCGAAGAGTTATTTTGGCTTGGTGCAGCAGTTCCTTGGTGCGGTGCCGCATATCGATGCAATGAAGCGGTCGGCATGCATAGAGGGTGCGCGAATGGCTCTTGCCCGTGTCAGAACATACTGGGCAGAGATGAAGGCCACCGACGTTGCATCCCAGGATTCGGACAGAAGCCGAGTACCTGCTGAGCACTATTTTGAGGAAGTCCTACAGGGCGCTCGTTTAATAGAGACGCAGTGCTCGAAGGATATTATGTTCTAATGACATGTATGATTTGTGAAACGATGTTTCAGTATAATATAAGGGCTTTTTATACTTGTGAAGGAGGTGATAGCATAGCAAACTAGGCAACCGGACTATAATGCTTTATCACTTTCACTTAGCCATAGGAGTTCGATGGTGGGGCTACTATATAGCCCCTAGGGGCACCGCGCTCTCTGAATTCGGGGCGCGTATGTGCCTGACCGGGAAACGGTCCTTTGTTAATGCGGAGGAATTCTAAACATTCCGGTGGGTCATCGAGTGGTTGACCAGTCTCACGCTATATCATGACAGTCAGTTTTCGGCTTTCTCTACTGAGGTGCTCACCAGGCCGAACCGGGGCACAATCGCAGTAGTTCTCCTGGTGCCGCGTTAGCCGATAGAGCGGAACATAAGGCAGCAAAACACAGGAACCGGGCAAACCCAACATTTGACCAAAGGCCTAACTCGAGACGCCGAACACTCCCTAAGGTATTCGGTCTTTATGAAAACGGGCAGAACAATGCCCTAAGCCCCTAGTATCCAGGTACACGCAAAAATTTCTGATGTGACCGATGCCAAAACGCCAGCCTCCTCCTTGGTTATAGCAAGAAACCGGGGGATGTGTATCAACAAGAGACAGTAAAAAAGGTTTACGCAGGGTCTTAATCTGAAAAAGAATCCTTCCAGCGGGTCCCTACTGCACGTCTGTGCCTTTGTCTCCGTTGTGCCGTATCCTGGACGGGTGTAGCACGGTGTTCATCTATAAAAGAGAAGAACTTAGTTGGGAAAAAAAGATCGTGCAAAAAATGTATTTTAAAATAAACAAAGTATGATTCAAAAAATGAATAAAATTGAGCTTTATTGTCTCTTGTTGTACATGTGTGGAGCCCCTTGTAAGGGGGTATGTGGCTAGTAAGCCCCTTGTTTATTTATGCCGGACTTGCCTAACCGTGTCCGGGGTCTGAATGACCTGTTTAGGTGCTTTGATCAGCAAAGCCGGATTAGTGTGAGGCTGTCAAGGCAGTCTCACGTTCTTCTGTATTCGAGGAACACTCGAAGTTTCCCTTTAATGAGATGATGCCGCGTGGACCGGGCATTTTAAGTGTAAGAGATGCGTAATGCGGTATTGCGTTAAGGCGGGCGAAAGCTTCGCGTCCCAATAGTGCTTGATAGCTACTTTTAAATGGGGCGATGTGGAAGACTAACTTTTCGCGACGGAAGTTGTCGGATGAGCCGAACACAACTTCTAGTGGTAGAGAGCCCGTGCAATGGGCATATGGGCCTGGCATCACTCCTTTAAAGGAAGTGTTGCTATGGCGAATTTTGGTTGGGTCTATCCCCATTCTGCGGATTGTGTCCTGATATAGTAGGTTTAGATCACTGCCTCCGTCCATTAGGACTTGTGTAAATTGTAGTCGGTCGGTTATAGGATCTAATATCAAAGCAGTCCATCCTGCATTCCGGATACTTCCGGAGTAATCCTGATGGTCGAAGGTGATTGGTTTTGACATCCAATGTCGGAACTCCGCTGGGGTGGACCGTGCGGCGCGTATTTCAGTCGGCGCCGCTCTGTTTTTCCCTTTTGTCACTTGAAGTGAGTTTACTTTGACCTCTTGTGGGAAATTCTTTTGTTTTCCAGTGCTCTGCTTGTGGGGTTCGTCGTCGTCCTCACTTTGGTGTGTCGAGCCCCTTGTGTTCGGTGTTAAGTCGGCCGGACTGCTTGAAGACCCAACAATCTCTGTGGGTATGGTTTGCAGGCTTCCTGGGAGTACTGTGGATTTGGCATATCTTGTCCAAGATTTTGTTTAGGTTGGATAGCTTGTCGCTGTTGTCCTTAAGAGGCAGTTTTTTATTGTTCTGCCGAGAGCTTTTGAATCCGGCGTTGACTGCCGTCCTCTTCGGATTTTTTCCCTTGGTCTAGCGCTGGTCCTTGTTGTGCCGTGGTTTCCCATTTCCATCCCTGACCTCGGATGTACTTGGGTCGCTGGTGCTGCATCTTGCCAGCCAGCTATCCTCTCCCGCGCAAAAGCGGGTCATGAGGCTTGTTAGTGCGGCCATTGTTCTCGGCTTTTCTTGGCCAAGGTGTCTGGCGAGCCATTCGTCTTGGACGTTGTGTTTGAAAGCTGCTAAGGCTTCGGCGTCCGGACAGTCGACTATTTGGTTCTTTTTGGTGAAGAACCTATTCCAGAATTTGCGGGCTGACTCTCCGGGCTGTTGAGTTATGTGACTTAAATCGTCTGCATCCGGAGGGCGGACATAAGTCCCCTGAAAATTTGCCCGAAACGCATCCTCGAGCTCTTCCCAACTTCCAATGGTATTTTCTGGGAGGCTTTTGAGCCAATGCCGAGCTGGCCCTTTGAGCTTGAGGGGTAAGTATTTTATGGCGTGGAGGTCATCTCCTCTAGCCATGTGTATGTGCAGGATATAATCCTCAATCCAGACTCCAGGGTCTGTTGTTCCGTCGTATGCCTCTATGTTTACGGGCTTGAATCCCGCTGGAAATTCATGATCCAGCACCTCATTGGTGAAACATAGGGGGTGTGCGGCGCCCCTGTATTTGGGTGTGCCGTGGTGTTCGAATACTCCACGTGTTGCATTGCTTTCTAGAGCTTGCTTTCTTGGCCCATAGATAGACCTGACTGGCCATCCTTTTGGTGCGGATCCTTATGCGGATCGCGTGCCGGCTTGTGTGCGGCGCCGCTTGCCGCTCTATGTGTCACATCCCTAGTTCTGGTATGACCTAGACTAGCTAGTCATGTGTGCATCATGTTTAAATTTCATTTAAATTTGAAATGAGGATTTGTGAAACCCTCATAATCATTTTTGGAAATGACCCAGATAAAAATTGCTTCAATTTGGCCCAAGTAAATGTTCCTGTTTTTATCTAAAAATATTGGTCAGAGGTAAAATTCCAACCAATATTTTTGGGAGCTCAGAGGTATTTATTTTTGGCCATTTGAATTAATGCAGTAAATATTTGCCTTGGATATATATATGTTATATATATATATAAAATATGTCCAAAAATTATGCTAGTTGTTGAGGAGCTCTGGAATAATATAAATAGCTCCTACAAAAATTGGCATAAGTAAATAAAATGGTTTAGTATTATTATTAAATCAGAACAAACATCAGAAAAGTAGAAAAGAAAAAGAAATGGAAAAACCTACTTGGTGCTTACCTCCCTGTGCAGCCTGGCACTGTGCGGCCTGGCCTGGCCCAGCAGGCCGGCCCAGCCCACCGTCGTCGTCGTCCTCCTGGCGCTAGTCGGCCAGGCGTGTGGCCGACGCGCGCGCACGGGCAGAGCGCCACGCCACCAGCTCGCCTGCCTGCCTCCCTTGCCAGCGCAACGCCGCGATGCCTCTTCTCGGTGCCGCCCCGATCCCCCTGGCCTCACCCCCTCTCTCCCGTGCTTCTCCCCTTCTCTCTCTCTCGCGCGCCCGAGAATCACCGTCGCCGCCGCTCGCTACTGCCACGGCCAGAGCCACCTCTTCGCCCTCCGCCCGAGTCCAGAAGCTCCACCTCGTCGCCTTCACCGTCCTCGACGAGCCAAGCGACGAGGGACGCGCTCCATCGCCGCCACCGTCGTCTTCTTCACCGTCGGCCGCCGTGGATCTCTACCGCCCGCACGTCGCCGTTCGGCCGTCCCCGAGCCCGCTTCGATGCCCGCTGCAACCGCTGTGAGCTGCTGCTCCTCCTCC
>NC_041381.1:210674298-210696413 GCF_002162155.2 Triticum dicoccoides | reverse complement strand
AGATGCGCGAGAGCCCGGTCTACGCCCCGGTGCTCTCAGACGCCATCTCCGTGGCCTGTAACACGGACACCGCCGTGTCCCGTGGTCGCCGGCGATGACCTCGTCGGCCTGACAGGCGGACCCCGCCGTCAGGTGATTAGCTTAAGCTAATCACCAACTAACCTCACCCCTGACGCTGACATGTGGGCACCAGTGCCCCCTAATCTTTAATTAAGATAAAACTAACCCCCCTGTTTAACCCGTGTCACTGACGTGTGGACCCCACACGTCAGGTTTGACCAGTCAGCGCTATTGACTTGCTGACGCAAGCATGACGCAGTGCTGATGCAATTATTTATTTTCTGGATTTAAATTAAATCAGGAAAATCTAGAAAATGATATAAACTTCAAAAAATCATAGAAATTCAACCGTAACTCAGATTGAAATAATTTATATATGAAAAATTATCAGAAAAATGCAATCTTTCCATTTGTACTAGTTTCATGCATGACAAACCAACTTATACCTACTGTATAAGTGAAACATGTAAATGGCATTTATAAGAGCTTAATTTGGAGTTGCATTTGAACCCTTGTTTCAAATGGACTTCATTCATTTTGAATACTAGTTGCATTAGCTCAAACAACATCACATCTTCATGCCATGTTCATGCATCATTTTTTTGCATATGCTTGTGTTTTGATTGTTGGCACCGTTCCTTCTCGATAGGTCCTGCTCCGGAGTCCGTTCCAGAGTACCTATCTGTGAAGCAGTGCCTCCTCTGTTGATCTACCAGGCAAGCAAACCCCCTTGTTCATTACGATACAATCCTACTCTCTTGCTCCTGCTCTCAGTTATTGCATTAGGATAACAACGATTCATCTGCTACTTTGTGTTGCGGTAGTTGAACCCATTCCTCTGCATGACCTGTCATTGCCACAGTAAAAAGTTGAAACCCACTAGCATGTGTAGGAGTTTATTGAAGCCATTGTTGTGTTCCTACCATGCCATGCCTGCTATTGCTTAGAGTGTGTCAGGTCTGATTCATTGGGAATGAATTGGAGTGTTATGATTTGTTCTGGTGCTGAGAGTTAAGTGTGTGAACACGATTTGGTAAAGGTAGCGGTGAGAGGCCATGTAGGAGTACATGGTGGGTTGTCTCACTGGAACCGTCCTTAAGCACTGAGTTCTGTGTATGTCGTCCAATGACTCGATACTACCACACATTGGGTTCCGGTAACTCGACCCCTCTCGGCTTATTAACCAACTTGATCTCTGTCCAGGAGTTGCAACTAGTTTCTGGTGTTTGTAGGTAGTGTTAGTAGTCTACCAAGTGGCACCCGGCCAGGTGGTCTTGGGACAGACTAGGCACAGTGGCACGGTGTAACAAGTGGCACCCGGATGGTGGGCTTGGGAACCCAGCTCACATCGTTTGGGGCCGTGAGTGACACCCCGGCCGGATCTCCTTGCGGATGGAACCCGAATAGGCGATAAACCTGGACTAGAGTCTTGTGTGGTTAGTCAGGTCGTGGCCGACTCCCTCGCCAGGCTTCCGCTTGAAGGTTGCCAAGATACACGACGTGTACATGGTGGTAAGTGGCGAGAGCGTGTGTGAAGAATTACACCCCTGCAGGGTTAACATGATCTATTCGAATAGCCGGGTCCGCGGTTATGGACTTCTTGGATGCTTACATGGTACATAGATAACTTGAAGAGGATACTATAAAATGCTCAAGACAAGTGTGAGTGCTATGGATGGCCTTCTCGTAGGGAGACGGGAATGAATCCATAGTGGTGTATTGTGTGGTGATTAGTGGACTCGTGTGCGCCATATCACCTCAAAGAAGTTCTGGTAGTCGTAGAACAGGATAGCCACAGAGTCAAAGCTGGCTTGCTGCAACTAAACCCCACATTACCCTCTTGATACAAATGCATGTACGAGAGGATCTGATGTAAGTCTTGCTGAGTACCTTTGTACTCATGTTGCTTTATTTATGTTTTTGCAGCGGAGACTTCGGTCTTACTAGTGTTCTCGTGGACTTCGACAAGTAGCTTGTACCTCAGCTACAATCTTGATCGGATATTATAGTTAGTCGGGCTCTTCAGCCTTTTTCATTTGTAGATGTCTGTACCCAGACATGTAATGCTTCCGCTTGTTGCTTGATTGCTCTGAATGTTGGGTCATGTGACCCCTGTTTGTAATAAATGCTATGGTGGCTCTCTAAGCCTTATCTATATGAGTTGTTGAGTTATGCTATGATGCCATGTTGTACAGCACATACTTGCATGTTATGTGTACGTGTAATGTGTATTGCTATGTGTGGGATCTGACTATCTAGTTGTTTATCCTTAGTAGCCTCTCTTACCGGGAAATGTCTCCTAGTGCTTCCACTGAGCCCTGGTAGCCTGCTACTGCTCCGGAACACTTAGGCTGGCCGGCATGTGTCCTTCTTCGTTCCTGTGTCTGTCCCTTCGGGGAAATGTCACGCGGTGTCTACCGGAGTCCTGTTAGCCTGCTACAGCCCAGTTTACCGGAGTCCTGCTAGCCCAGTTGCTACAGCCTGGATTCACTCGCTGATGACTGACACATTCGTTGCTGGGTCATGTATGCCTGTCCCTGTAAGTAAGTGCCACTTTGGGTTCACGACTAGCCATGTCAGCCCGGGTTCTTTGTCATATGGATGCTAGCAACACTATCATATACGTGTGCCAAAAGGCGCAAACGGTCCCGGGAATGGTAAGGCGACACCCGTGGGAATACTGTACGTGAGGCCGCAAAGTGATATGAGGTGTTACATGCTAGATCGGTGTGGCATAGAATCGGGGTCCTGACAGCTTTGGTATCAGAGCCTGACTGCCTGTAGGATTACCAAGCCAAACTGGTCGAAGTTGAGTCTACAAATTCTTTAGTTATGTAAGGGAATTGATTGTCGGAAGGAACGTAAGGCTCTTTTTACTCCTTATACCTCATGGCATTCTGATCGGAGTCATCCTATCTTTCCTGTGGGGTTAAGGAACTAGGCTTTCTCTTCCGTCCATCAGGATCACGTGTTACTACTCCGTAGTCCCATAGGATTGGTTGATCAGAGTCTTACCCCAGTTTCGAGCACTTCCGGTGTAGTCTGTTTAGTACTATCTCAGAACCTTGAGTGAAGATGTTGAGTATGTTACTACCCCATTTTAGCAGGATGTCTCATTCTGAGCATTTTACTGCCATTATGCTGCCGGAAATGCCCTAGGAGTTGGAGAGATACTAAATTATCTTGTGCTACATGTTGCATCATATTGTTGTTGTTGACCTTGTCCTTGGTTTCGTTTCTCAGGATGTCATCAGTTAAACGAAGTTTTGTTGCTCGTAGCCAGAACCACGGAGATGATAGGGATGAGGATCCTCCTGACCCGCCTTCGTTGACAGAGTTCATGTTAGAAATGGAGAGGAACAAGCGTGAGTCCAACCGCTTGTTGGCACGTATCGAGGAGAACACCGCACATCAGTTCAAAGGGTCTGTAACCATTCATGACTTTATCCGCTTGCACCCACCCACCTTTCATCATTCCATTGAGCCACTCGATGCATATGACTGGCTCCGTAGCATCACTCATAAGCTGCGTTCCCCGAACATAGCTGAAGATGACAAGGTCACCTATGCCACATACCACCTGGAAGGTCCTGCTAGTCTTTGGTGGCAGAACTATGAGGCTATGCTTCCAGCTGGTCAGATTCCTACCTGGAGGGATTTCATTGAGGCTTTTCACGAGCATCACATTCCTGAAGCCCTCATCGATCGCAAGAGAGAAGAGTTCTGTAGTTTCACCCAGGGTAATATGGCTGTTGATGCCTACAGTAGAGAGTTTGAGAACCTCGCTCGCTATGCCACAGAAGAGGTGTCCAGGACGCCAAGAAGCAGGCTAGGTTCCGGAAGGGTCTCAACCCCAAGTTGCGTCGTGATCTCCACCTGCATCATTGTGATACATTCCAAGCTCTTGTGAACAAGGCCATTAATGCAGAGACAGCTCAACTCACTTACGAGGAGTCTCGTAAGCACACCCGTGATTTGGGATCTTCTTCCGGTTCTGGTCCTCAGAAACGCCGGATTTGGGTTCCAAACTCTGCTCTTCCTTCCGGATATGTACCAAGAGCATCTTATGTGGCACCTCATCCAGTTTAGCAGTATGTTCCACCCACGCCTACTGGTAGACCGCTTGTCAGTGCGGGTCCACGTCCAACTTCAGGGACTTGCTTCACATGCAGGAAGCCAGGGCACTATGCACATGACTGCTCTCAGACTAGTTATGCTCCACCCTAGCCCGAGAAGTCCGTTGGATGTGTTAAGCCACCATGCAAGATGATCAGTGTCAAGTCAGCTCCCACTGAACGTGGACGCGTGCATCACGTCTCAGCTAAAGACGCTCATGATGATCCGGATGTCGTTCTTGGTACACTCCTTGTCAATTGCCATCCAGCATCGGTTTTGTTCGATACTGGAGCGTCTCACTCCTTCATTTCTAAAAGCTATGCTAACTTGCACAACATGTCATTTTGTGATATGCCCTCTCCACTAGTCATTCAAACTCCTGGATCCAAATGGCAAACTTCTAGTGTAAGCCATGGTAACAAAATCCTTGTAGATAGACTTGTATTCCTCGCATCACTTATAGCCCTCAAGTCTACAGATATTAACATCATCTTGGGTATGGACTGGATGATAGCTCATTATGCCAAGATTGATTGTTACACCAGGTTCGTTCAGCTTACACACCCATCTGGCAAGATAGTTACTGTCTCCACTAGAGTTGCAAGGCGTCAGCTCTATTCTCTTAATGCCAGCCCTCTCCCAGACCTTGAAGATATCCCGGTAGTCCGTGACTTTCCGGATGTCTTTCCAGAGGAACTACCAGGTGTTCCACCTGACAGAGATGTAGAGTTCGTCATAGATCTTATCCCAGGAACGACCCCAATTTCTAGGAGACCTTACAAGATGGCACCCTTAGAACTAGCCGAGCTTAAGAAACAACTTGATGAGTCCTTGCAAAAGGGTTTCATCCGTCCTAGTTCTTCTCCTTGGGCTTGCCCCATCCTCTTTGTCAAGAAGAAGGATGGTACGGATCGGATGGTTGTAGATTATTGTCCCGTTAATTTGGTCACGATAAAGAACAAATATCCGCTCCCCAGGATCAACGACCTGTATGATCAGCTCGCTGGATCCTTAGTCTTTTCCAAGATGGATTTGAGGTTAGGCTACCACCAAATCAAGATCAGAAATGGGGACATCCCCAAGATGGCCTTTGTCACTCGTTATGGCCAGTACGAGTACACCGTCATGTCCTTCGGTCTAACCAACGCTCCAGCTACTTTCTCCCGCTTGATGAACTCGATCTTCATGGAGTACTTAGATAAATTTGTCGTGGTTTACCTCGATGATATTCTTATTTACTCGAAGAACGAGGAAGAGCATGCCGAACATCTTAGACTTGTGTTAGCAAAACTCAGAGAGCACCGCCTTTATGCCAAGTTCTCCAAGTGCGAATTTTGGTTGCCAGAAGTGACCTACCTAGGCCACGTAATCTCTGGTAAGGGCATTGCTGTCAACCCCGAGAGAGTTAAGGCTGTTCTCGATTGGACTCCACCTGAAACTGTTAAACAAGTTAGGAGTTTCCTTGGTCTAGCCAGCTATTGTCGCCGCTTTGTTGAAAACTTCTCCAAAGTAGCCAAACCCCTCACGGAACTTCTCAAGAAAGATAAAAAGTTTGAGTGGTCCCCACAGTGTGAATACAGTTTTCAGGAACTGAAAAGACGCCTGACTTCTGCTCCCATACTTGTGCCACCGGATTTCACTAAGGGCTTTGTTATCTATTGCGACGCCTCATGGCAGGGACTAGGTTGCATTCTTATGCAGGATCGTCATGTGATTGCCTATGCATCTCGACAGTTGCATCCACATGAGGAGAATTATCCTACACATGATCTAGAGCTGGCAGCCGTAGTCTATGCACTCAAGACCTGGCGACATTACCTTCTTGGTAAACGTTGCGATATCTACACTGATCACCAGAGTCTCAAGTATATCTTCAACCAACCAGATTTGAACCTTAGGCAAAGACGTTGGTTCGAGGTGATCTCAGATTATGATCTAGGGATTACTTACACTCCAGGCAAAGCCAATGTCATGGCTGATGCGCTAAGCCGTAAATCCTACTGCAATAATCTCATGTTGCAGCAAGGCCAACCACTTCTCCATGAGGAATTCTGTAAGCTTAATCTTCACATTGCTCCTCACGGATTCCTTTCTACCTTGGTGGCGAAACCTACTCTTGTAGATCATATCATAGAAGCCCAGAAGCATGATACGGGGATTACCCGGATCAAGAGAAACATTGCCAAGGGTATTGCTGGTAGTTTCTCTATAGATGATCGAGGTGTCATTTTCTTTGGGAACCGCCTGGTGGTTCCCAAGAAGCAACATCTTCGACAACTGATTCTTAAGGAGGCGCATGAATCTCCTCTCACGATTCATCCCGGTAGCACTAAGATGTATCAGGACCTACGCCAGAGGTTCTGATGGACTAGGATGAAGAGAGAAATCTCTCAGTTCATTGCCAACTGTGGCATTTGCCGTCGCGTTAAGGCAGAGCATCAGAGACCTGCTGGCACCCTTCAGCCTTTAGCTATTCCTGAATGGAAATGGGATAAAGTTGGTATGGACTTCATCACCAGCTTTTCCAGGACCAAGAGAGGGAATAATGATATCTTCGTAGTCATTGATCGTCTCTCCAAAGTGGCGCACTTCCTACCTGTTCGAGAGAGTATCACTGCTAGTCAGCTAGCTGATTTATATATTTCTCGAATAGTGTCACTTCATGGTGTTCCACTAGAGATCAATTCAGACCGTGGTAGACTTTTCACTTCTCATTTCTGGGAGAGTTTCCAAACTGCCATGGGAACCCATCTTTCCTTCAGTACCGCTTTCCACCCTCAGTCAAGTGGTCAGGTGGAACGGGTCAACCAAATTCTCGAAGACATGCTTAGAGCTTGCGTTATCTCATTCGGTATGGATTGGGAGAAATGTCTTCCTTTCGCCGAGTTTGCTTATAACAATAGCTATCAATCCAGTCTCAAGAAAGCTCCTTTTGAGATTCTCTATGGACGAAGATGTCGAACACCTTTGAACTGGTCAGAAACCGGTGAAAGACAATTCTTTGGACTGGACATGATCCAGGAGGCAGAAGAGCAAGTTCGCATCATTCATGAGAACTTGAAAACAGCCCAGTCTCGTCAAAAGAGCCAGTATGATCGTCATCATAAGGATATGACTTATGAAGTTGGCGACAAAGCTTACCTTCGGGTTACTCCTTTGAAGAGTACCCATTGTTTCGGTATCAAGGGCAAGTTGGCTCCTTGTTACGTTGGTCCTTTTCACATTCTCGCTAAACGAGGAGAGGTTGCCTACCAGTTGGAACTACCCCCACATCTTTCTTGAGTCCATGATGTCTTCCACGTCTCTCAACTCAGGCGTTGCTTCTCGGATCCTATCTGCGGAGTGGACCATGAACCGCTTGATCTCCAAGATAACCTCACATATCGAGAGTACCCGGTTCGCATTCTTGATCAAGCAGAGCGTGTCACTCGACGTCATAACATCAAGTTTCTCAAGGTTCAGTGGTCTCATCATTCTGAGAGAGAAGCTACTTGGGAGCGAGAAGATCGTCTTCGACTGGAGTACCCCGCTTTCTTTCCGTCGACCCCTGAATCTCGGGACGAGATTCTTTCAAGTGGGGGCGAGTTGTCACATCCCTAGTTCTGGTATGACCTAGACTAGCTAGTCATGTGTGCATCATGTTTAAATTTCATTTAAATTTGAAATGAGGATTTGTGAAACCCTCATAATCATTTTTGGAAATGACACAGATAAAAATTGCTTCAATTTGGCCCAAGTAAATGTTCCTATTTTTATCTAAAAATATTGGTCAGAGGTAAAATTCCAACCAATATTTTTGGGAGCTCAGAGGTATTTATTTTTGGCCATTTGAATTAATGCAGTAAATATTTGCCTTGGATATATATATGTTATATATATATATATAATATGTCCAAAAATTATGCTAGTTGTTGAGGAGCTCTGGAATAATATAAATAGCTCCTACAAAAATTGGCATAAGTAAATAAAATGGTTTAGTATTATTATTAAATCAAAACAAACGTCAGAAAAGTAGAAAAGAAAAAGAAATGGAAAAACCTACCTGGTGCTTACCTCCCTGTGCAGCCTGGCACTGTGCGGCCTAGCCTGGCCTAGCAGGCCGGCCCAGCCCACCACCGCCGTCGTCCTCCTGGCGCCAGTCGGCCAGGCGTGTGGCCGACGCGCGCGCACGGGCAGAGCGCCATGCCACCAGCTCGCCTGCCTGCCTCCCCTGCCAGCGCGATGCCGCGATGCCTCTTCTCGGTGCCGCCCCGATCCCCCTGGCCTCACCCCCTCTCTCCCGTGCTTCTCCCCTTCTCTCTCTCGCGCGCGCCCGAGAATCGCCGTCGCCGCCGCTCGCTGCTGCCACGGCCAGAGCCACCTCTTCGCCCTCCGCCCGAGTCCAGAAGCTCCGCCTCGTCGCCTTCACCGTCCTCGACGAGCCAAGCGACCAGGGACGCGCTCCATCGCCGCCACCGTCGTCTTCTTCACCGCCGGCCGCCATGGATCTCCACCGCCCGCACGTCGCCATTCGGCCATCCCCGAGCCTGCTTCGACGGTCGCTGCAACCGCTGTGAGCTGCTGCTCCTCCTCCCCCTCTCCGTTCTCGCCCCCGCACACCGCAGCCGCATCCCCGCTCGAGCCCGAGCTCCGGCCGCCGCTGTGAGCTTCGCTCCGGCGAGCTTCGCCCCCCAGCTCCTCCCACCTTCCCCACCAGATGCGCGAGAGCCCGGGCTACGTCCCGGTGCTCTCAGACGCCGTCCCCGTGGCCTGTAACACGGACACCGCCGTGTCCCGTGGTCGCCGGCGATGACCTCGCTGGCCTGACAGGTGGACCCCGCCGTCAGGTGATTAGCTTAAGCTAATCACCAACTAACCTAACCCCTGACGCTGACATGTGGGCCCCAGTGCCCCCTAATCTTTAATTAAGATAAAACTAACCCCCCTGTTTAACCCGTGTCACTGACATGTGGACCCCACACGTCAGGTTTGACCAGTCAGCGCTGTTGACTTGCTGACGCAAGCATGACGCAGTGCTGACGCAATTATTTATTTTCTGGATTTAAATTAAATCAGGAAAATCTAGAAAATGATATAAACTTCAAAAAATCATAGAAATTCAACCGTAATTCAGATTGAAATAATTTATATATGAAAAATTATCAGAAAAATGCAATCTTTCCATCTGTTCTTGTTTCATGCATGACAAACCAACTTATACCTACTGTATAAGTTAAACATGTAAATGGCATTTATAAGAGCTTAATTTGGAGTTGCATTTGAACCCTTGTTTCAAATGGACTTCATTCATTTTGAATACTAGTTGCATTAGCTCAAACAGCATCACATCTTCATGCCATGTTCATGCATCATTTTGTTGCATATGCTTGTGTTTTGATTGTTGGCACCGTTCCTTCTCGATAGGTCCTGCTCCGGAGTCCGTTCCAGAGTACCTGTCTGTGAAGCAGTGCCTCCTCTGTTGATCTACCAGGCAAGCAAACCCCCTTGTTCATTCCGATACAATCCTACTCTCTCGCTCCTGCTCTCAGTTATTGCATTAGGACAACAACGATTCATCTGCTACTTTGTGCTGCGGTAGTTGAACCCATTCCTCTGCATGACCTGTCATTGCCACAGTAAATAGTTGAAACCCACTAGCATATGTAGGAGTTGATTGAAGCCATTGTTGTGTTCCTACCATGCCATGCCTGCTATTGCTTAGAGTGTGTTAGGTCTGATTCATTGGGAATGAATTGGAGTGTTATGATTTGTTCTGGTGCTGAGAGTTAAGTGTGTGAACACGATTTGGTAAAGGTAGCGGTGAGAGGCCATGTAGGAGTACATGGTGGGTTGTCTCACTGGAACCGTCCTTAAGCACTGAGTTCTGTGTATGTCGTCCAATGACTCGATACTACCACACATTGGGTTCCGGTAACTCGACCCCTCCCGGCTTATTAACCAACTTGATCTCTGTCCAGGAGTTGCAACTAGTTTCTGGTGTTTGTAGGTAGTGTTAGTAGTCTACCAAGTGGCACCCGGCCAGGTGGGCTTGGGACAGACTAGGCACAGTGGCACGGTGTACCAAGTGGCACCCGGATGGTGGGCTTGGGAACCCTGCTCACATCGTTTGGGGCTGTGAGCGACACCCCGGCCGGATCTCCTTGCGGATGGAACCCGAATAGGCGATAAACCTGGACTAGAGTCTTGTGTGGTTAGTCAGGTCGTGGCCGACTCCCTCGCCAGGCTTCCGCTTGAAGGTTGCCAAGATACACGACGTGTACATGGTGGTAAGTGGCGAGAGCGTGTGTGAAGAAGTACACCCCTGCAGGGTTAACATGATCTATTCGAATAGCCGGGTCCGCGGTTATGGACTTCTTGGATGCTTACATGGTACATAGATAACTTGAAGAGGATACTATAAAATGCTCAAGACAAGTGTCAGTGCTATGGATGGCCTTCTCGTAGGGAGACGGGAATGAATCCATAGTGGTGTATTGTGTGGTGATTAGTGGACTTGTGTGCGCCATATCACCTCAAAGAAGTTCTGGTAGTCGTAGAACAGGATAGACACAGAGTCAAAGCTGGCTTGCTGCAACTAAACCCCACATTACCCTCTTGATACAAATGCATGTATGATAGGATCTGATGTAAGTCTTGCTGAGTACCTTTGTACTCATGTTGCTTTATTTATGTTTTTGCAGCGGAGACTTCGGTCTTACTAGTGTTCTCGTGGACTTCGACAAGTAGCTTGTACCTCAGCTACGATCTTGATCGGATATTGTAGTTAGTCAGGCTCTTCAGCCTTTTTCATTTGTAGATGTATGTACCCAAACATGTAATGCTTCCGCTTGTTGCTTGATTGCTATGAATGTTGGGTCATGTGACCCCTGTTTGTAATAAATGCTATGATGGCTCTCTGAGCCTTATCTATATGAGTTGTTGAGTTATGCTGTGATGCCATGTTGTACAGCACATACTTGCATGTTATGCGTACGTGTAATGTGTATTGCTATGTGTGGGATCTAACTATCTAGTTGTTATCCTTAGTAGCCTCTCTTACCAGGAAATGTCTCCTAGTGCTTCCACTAAACCCTGGTAGCCTGCTACTGCTCCGGAACACTTAGGCTGGCCGGCATGTGTCCTTCTTCGTTCCTGTGTCTGTCCCTTGAGGGAAATGTCACGCGATGTCTACCGGAGTCCTGTTAGCCTGCTACAGCCCGGTTTACCGGAGTCCTGCTAGCCCAGTTGCTACAGCCCAGATTCACTCGCTGATGACCGACACGTTCGTTGCTGGGTCATGTATGCATGTCCCTGTAAGTTAGTGCCACTTTGGGTTCACGACTAGCCATGTCATCCCGGGTTCTTTGTCATATGGATGCTAGCGACACTATCATATACGTGTGCCAAAAGGCGCAAACGGTCCCGGGAATGGTAAGGCGACACCCGTGGGAATACCGTGCGTGAGGCCGCAAAGTGATATGAGGTGTTACATGCTAGATCGGTGTGGCATAGAATCGGGGTCCTGACACTATGTTTGCCATGTGGTCGTCTATCCGACCGGGCGGCCTCTTTGTTCTTTGATTGTGGGGGCTCTACGGCCTCCTCGTCAAATTCGGGCAGTAATTTGCGCTTCCGGTAGCTCTTTGAGTACTTTGCTCCATCTCATTCTGAGTGCATCTTCCGCTGTTTTGAGCTTCCGCTTCAGCTTTTTCAGGCTACGTGCAGTGGCGACGAGCCTTTTGTGGAGGTTCTTCTGCTCCAACGATGTGTCCGGCGTGAGATTATCCGGACTGTTATCTTCGCCGGTGACGGATTGTTTATCCAAGTTATCCTGTTCGGATGGTTGCTCGATGGCATGTTCGTCGTCCACCGGTTCGCCCTGCTCTATGGCTGGGTCTGTATGGGTGTTGTCTTTGTCGAGGCGGGACTTTGAGCGGCGCTTACGTCGCCGTTTTGACTGCTTTTCGAGGGAATTATCCTTCGCAGCGTCCCGTTGTTCTTCGTTATCGCTTCCTTTAGGTGTATCCACCATATATACATCGTGAGTTGAGGTGGCCTTCCAGTGCCCTGTAGGCGCTGGTTCTTGGTTGTTTCCGGCATCGTCGTCCATACCGTCGATGTCTTCGGAGTCAAAGTCGAGCATGTCGGTAAAATCATCGACAGTGTCTACAAAGGGGGTGGTGGGTGGGCGTTGAATTTCTTCGTCGTTCGTGTCCCAACCTTCCTGACCATAGTTTGGCCAGGGCTCTCCTGATAAAGAGAGATACTTTAGTGAGTTTAGGATGTCGCCAAAGGGCGAGTGCTGAAAGATGTCCGCGGTGGTGAGCTCCATAACAGGCACACAACCGGATTCGAGTGGAAGGGGCGCGGGAGGTCCGGAGCCCGTAGAGGAGTCTGGCACCTTGGAGTCACGAGCTTCGCAAAGGACAGGGATGGTGTTCGGCTCGATCGTCGTAGAGATCGTAGCCCCCGAGGCGGTGCCTAGCCACTCATCCTCGATCGGCGAGGTCGGCTCCGAGCTACAGGTCGGAGCGGACGCTGGTGCGGCCTCCAGGGTACTGTCCGACGGCAGAGCTAGATTATACCCATCGAGACAGTGCGGCGCGCTTGCCTGTTGCTCAAATCCGTCGAAGATCAAGTCTCCGCGGATGTCAGCCATGTAGTTCAAACTTCCAAATCTGACCTGATGGCCAGGGGCGTAGCTTTCAATCTGCTCCAGATGGCCAAGCGAGTTGGCCCGCAGTGCAAAGCCGCCGAATACGAAGATCTGTCCGGGGAGAAAAGTCTCACCCTGGACCGCGTTGTTGTTGATGATCGAAGGAGCCATCGGGCCTAAAGGTGACGACACATAGGAACTCTCAATGAAAGCACCAATGTCGGTGTCAAAACTGGCGGATCTCGGGTAGGGGGTCCCGAACTGTGCGTCTAGGCGGATGGTAACAGGAGACAAGGGACACGATGTTTTTACCCAGGTTCGGGCCATCTCGGTTGAGGTAAAACCCTACTCCTGCTTGATTAATATTGATGAGATGGGTAGTACAAGAGTAGATCTACCACGAGATCAAAGAGGCTAAACCCTAGAAGCTAGCCTATGGTATGATTGTTGTTTGTCCTATGGACTAAAACCTCTGGTTTATATAGACACCGAAGAGGGTTAGGGTTACACAGAGTCGGTTACAATGGTAGGAGATCTACATATCCGTATTGCCAAGCTTGCCTTCCACGCCAAGGAAAGTCCCATCCGGACACGGGACGAACTCTTCAATCTTGTATCTTCGTAGTCTAGGAGTCCGGCCAACGGTGATAGTCCGGCCATCCGGACACCCCCTAATCCAGGACTCCCTCGCCTGCAAAAGAAGGTTAATTCTTCTTAACCACCCACATCTTCAGGGGTGGCTTAGAAGCAATGAGTCTAAGTGCAGCTTCTGAGAATTTTGGCTTTGGAGCCCTAGCAAATAGCCTTGCAGGAGAAGAGCGATACTCATATGAATAAGCATAAAAGTTCTTAGTTCTATGAACATAGCGGTTTGAAGACACACGCTCATATTCATAAGTCTGAGTATGGTTTCCCTGCAAAACATTGGCGTTAGGGTGACTCGGGTGAGTCATGTATCCGTATGAAGCCTTTGGGCCATATGAAGCCATAGGTCTGGGGTTTGTCTTCTTCCTTGGTGGTGTCATGATGACATTCACAGGAAGATTCTCAATACACTGCTTAGGTACCCAGATTTTCTTCATAGGTGGTCCATTCCTGCAGCTAGTACCAATATACCTTGCAAACACTTCACCATTTTGATTCTTAAACAGTTTATAGTTTGCATCAAAGGATTCATCAATGATAATAGGGTTAGCGCAAGTGAAACCAGATAAGGTGGATGGATCTACTGAAGATTCCTTTGCAGCAACCCATGTGGTTTTGGGGTACTGCTCAGGCTTCCAGTACAACCCATCAACATTCATTTTCCTCTCGAACCCAATACCCTCTTTTCTAGGGTTTTGGTTCAGAATCTGCTTTTTGAGGATATCTCATAGTGTCTGATGCCCTTTGAGGCTTTTGTACATGTCTGTCATGTACAATTCCTTCAGCCCTGCATCATCAGTGATACTTGCATTGTCCTCAGATGAGGAATTAGTGACAACAGAGACATATGAAGAATCTGTAGCATTAGAAGTATTTGAACATTCAGGTGGAGAATTAGTAGTTTCACGTTCAATGCACTTCAGACATGGAGGAACAAATTCTTCCTGCGTAGCGCTGATTTGTTGAGCAAGTAATGAATCACACTCCTTCTGAAGATTTTCATAATCCACTCTTAGCTTCTCAAGATCTTGCTTTCTTTGAAGACATTCAGAAGAAAGCTTCTCGTGATCAAACAAGAGAGTATTATGTTGATCTTGAAGGGCATCAAACTTGGAATGAAGTCTATGAAGACTCTCAGCCAATGCTTTTGACTGATCCATTTCTTCACCCAACATATCATCGCTCTTACTAAGCATGTGTTGAACCTTTTCCTAGGATCTTTGTTGTTTAGTGGCAAGGGAAGAAAGTTTGACATAGCTGGGGCCAAATTCATCACCTGATTCATCATCACTAGATTCAGAAAGGTAGCATTCAGTTACCTTAGCACCCCCTGCCATGAGGCATGGTGAATATGAAGATGATTCAGGTGCAAAGGTCATCTCTATGAGAGACTCCTTGTAATCCTCAAACCAAGGATCATGGCGAGTACGATGACCTTCATAGACCTCAGAAAGCCGGTCCCAGATTAGCTTCGCGTGATTGAGGTGCATGATGTTCCTGAACTGATTTCAGGACAGACAGGAGCAGATGACATCCTTCACCGTGAGGTTCAGTAGAGTGTACTTGCGAATGTCATCAGCCTCCGCCATCTTGCATAGATCGGTAAGACCAATCTCAGTGACGGTCCATAGTTTGCTGTCCATAGCCATGAGTCACTTCTTCATCATGGCCTTCCACCAAGGATACTCATGACTGCCAAAGGTGGGGCAAGATATGTTCCTCAAT
Organism: Triticum dicoccoides; assembly: GCF_002162155.2. Classification (NCBI taxonomy): domain Eukaryota; kingdom Viridiplantae; phylum Streptophyta; class Magnoliopsida; order Poales; family Poaceae; genus Triticum; species Triticum dicoccoides. Next base: position 210,681,232 of record NC_041381.1, on the reverse strand, counting down.
CATGCAGTCGACAAAGCTGAAACTCCAGGTGGTTAAACCGAATCACACAGAACAAGGGAGTACCTTGCTCTGATACCAATTGAAAGTGCTAGTTATCGACTAGAGGGGGGGTGAATAGGCGATTTTTATGGAAGTCTTCAAAACATGAAATTTCGAAGACAAACACGAAAATAGGACCTATAAACATGCAGCGGAAGATGAACTACACTAGACAAGCCATAGTCAGACAGGTATGAAACTAAAGCATGATGACTAATAGCAGCTAGGTAGTAGGATCAGGATGGAAGATAGTATGAAGCCAATCAGAACAAGAAGTCACACAGTGAAGTCAAACAGGCTTAGCAATTAGGCAATGACTTCACAAAGACGAACAGTAAGTGTCGGTGTCAAAACCGGCGGATCTCGGGTAGGGGGTCCCGAACTGTGCGTCTTGGCGGATGGTAACAGGAGACAAGGGACACGATGTTTTTACCCAGGTTCGGGCCATCTCGGTGGAGGTAAAACCCTACTCCTGCTTGATTAATATTGATGATATGGGTAGTACAAGAGTAGATCTACCACGAGATCAAAGAGGCTAAACCCTAGAAACTAGGCTATGGTATGAATGTTGTTCGTCCTACGGACTAAAACCCTCTGGTTTATATAGACACCGGAGAGGGCTAGGGTTACACAGAGTCGGTTACAATGGTAGGAGATCTACATATCTGTATCGCCAAGCTTGCCTTCCACGCCAAGGAAAGTCCCATCCGGACAGGGGTCAAAGTCTTCAATATTGTATCTTCATAGTCCAGGAGTCCGGCCAACAGTGATAGTTCGGCCATCCGGACACCCCCTAATCCAGGACTCCCTCAGTAGCCCCTGAACCAGGCTTCAATGACAACGTGTCCGGCGCGCATATTGTCTTCGGCATTGCAAGGCGGGTTCCTCCTCCGAATACTTCATAGAGGATTTTGAACACAAGGATAGTGTCCGGCTCTGCAAAATAAGTTCCACATACCACCGTAGAGAGAATAACATTTACACAAGTTCAATCTGCTGACGTATTCCGTGGCGTGACACCACACCACGGCCAAGCCTTTATTCGAATCATTTTTACTATTCCACCTCAGCGCGTTTAGCGAAGCAGTTTCCTTGGCACGTCTTATCAAAGCAGAGATCGTGTCCCCTTATTTCGGGATTCTCATCAATACGGGCGTGGGTAACCCAACCGCGCCATTGATTATGGTGTTTGGGAGATAAGCGAGTTTTACCAGGCTGGTGGGGACGCATAGTTTCGTCCGTCCACATAAGGGGATAAGGATCCACCTTTTTACCTATGTCTTTTTCCTCCTTTGCTTATCCATTTCCGCACACTCGAGCTCTAGTGCCCAAGTCCGCACATATCGCCTCAACCTTCCCCAGCCATGTCCTGAGCGGGAGGCAAGTGGATGGTCTCCTCCGTCACGGAGGGGCACATCAAAAAGTTGAGGAAAACCGGATACCTGCACAATGACATTGCGCACCGGCTTCCAGACGAGGGGCAGCTCGTCCCCACCCCCAGGCCCCATGAGAGGGTGGTGTTCCTTCCTCATTTCCTCCGCGGACTGGGCTTCCCACTCCACCCATTTGTCCGGGGGCTCATGTTCTACTACGGCCTAGATTTCCACGATCTGGCCCCGAATTTCATCCTCAACATCTCAGCGTTTATCCTTGTGTGCGAGGCCTTCCTACGCATCAAACCCCACTTCGGCTTATGGCTGAAGACCTTCAATGTTAAGCCGAAGGTAGTGGGCGGCCAGCAGGCGGAGTGCGGAGGCGCCATGGTGGGCAAGATGCCCAACGTCATATGGCTCAAGGGCGCCTTCGTGGAAACCATCAAATGGTGGCAATTGGGGTGGTTCTACATCACCGAGCCGCGTGACCCTGAATGGGCAGCGGCCCCCGAATTCAGATCTGGCATCCCCACATGGCTCACCTCCTGGAAAGAGAAGGGCCTGACATGGGGTCATTTGGAAGAGCTGACCGAACTCCAAACCTGCGTCCAAAACCTTGTGAACAAGAAGATCAAGCTCGTCAACGCAGTCCAGGTCATGCTCATCCGCCGGATCCTCCCGTGCCAACAATGGGCTTTCAACTTGTGGGAGTTTCATCCGGCACAGCACCAGACCTTGAGCAGGCTCTTCGATACTATGTACGGAGACGCCTGGAAGGTGTTGTTCAAGGGCGCCGAGGCTCCCGCATCCACTACCGAAGATCGCGGATTCAGCTCGCAGCGTCAAGCCGGCGAGGTAAGCTATTTTACCCTTTACGGGACACTTGTTTTTCATAGTTTGACTCTATGCGGGATCTAAACTCCCTTACCTTTGATAGGCCTAGCAGAAGAAGTTCGGGCGGGTTAACTGTCCGGCTCCCTTACCAGAAGACCTAGCGGATGCCCGATTGACGGGGCTGCTGGTTCCGGCACCTCACGTGGTGCCGGACAAGAAGGCCAAGAAGAAGGCCACGGGAACCCAAAAGAGTTCCCGGCATCAGGTGTTATCGGACTCATCGTCCGATGACTCCGAGGCGGACTCCTCCCGCAAAGACGAGGAGGAGAAAAAAGAGGCTTCTCCCCCAGCGGGGGGAGAGAAGAAAAGGAAGGCCTCCCCAACTGGGGAGGCCGGAGGGTCTAAGAAGGGAAGGACCCTTCCTCCGGACTTTTCCACCAACGCCGATGACGGCGAAGAGGATTGGCCCTCGAGGTCCAAGCCCCTGGCGAGATCGTAAGTGCCCGAATTCCAGAATAACTCATGATTTTTCTTTGTCGCGTAGTGTCTTCTAATGCCGAATACAACCATGTAGCCCGCCCAAGGACGAGCTCCCCGCTTCGTCGAGCGGCTCCCTGGATTCGTCGGATGTGAATAGCACTTCACTTCCGACCGCCTCCTCCCCCCGTGACGCAGACGATGCCGCGGTGGAGTCCCAAAAGAGGCCCAACCAGGAGGAGGTGGTCCTGGAGGCGCCGCAAGGAGACCTCCCGGACTCTGGGCGCAAAGAGGGCAAAACCCCAGAGGGCTCTAAGTCCGACCCTGTGCCGGACTCCGTACCGGAACCTACAGTGATTCCGAAGTCCGGCAGGCGGGCCCTTCGTAAGAAGGGCAAGACTGCGATGCCGGTGGCCTCCGTCCAATCGGAGGCACCAGATAACTTGCTGGAGGCGCTTAACGACGCCTCCATCGACGAGGAGCACCACACTGTTATGGGTGCGGTGATCCAAAAAGTTGAGTCTGCCAAGAGCGGGCTGACTGAAGCCTGTACCAGCCTTCTAACAGGCTTTGAGGTATGTAATTAGGATATGTAAAAATAGGACTGCATAGACAGTAGCCCCTGATGCTCAGTTTGGCGTTCGGAAAGAAAAGCCGAACTGAGGATCTAAAAAGATATATGCAGGAGTCTAACATAAGCATGTCAATATGGGAATGCAGGCTGCGCTGCTGACCTCTGCCGTACTAACTGCGGAGGTCAATGTATTGAAGCAGAGCCTCGAGCGGTCCGAGAACGAGCTCAGCCGTGCCAAGAAGCAACTCGAGGACAAGGAAGGTAAGTAATACCTTATTAAAATAATACCTTATAGAAAGGATTTGGTTGCAAAAAATGACAGGAATAACGTGAGTATTGCAGGGGCCACGAACGAGGTGGCGACCCTGAAGGAGGCGGTGTCCAAGGTCGAAAAAAGTGCGGCCACGGAACACATCGAGCGAGAGAAGCAGGAGGCGCAGGTGGCGGAGGTGCGGCAAGAGCTCCAGGCTCTCGTGGAAAAACACGAGAGTTTGCAGCGTAACTCGAAGACTCGAGAGTCCAAGCTTGGCTTGGCTCTTGAGAGTGCCAAAGCTGCTAAGGCCTGTCGGATTTCGGGTTCCGGCAGACCCTTGAGGTACGAACACTGGGGTGCGTGCGGAGATTCAACCCTCTACCGGCTCGCTCCTTGCCGAATCGCTAGGACCTAAACTACCAAACTGAATAGCACAAGAGACACAAGATTTATACTAGTTCAGGCCACCATTGTGGTGTAATACCCTACTCCAGTGTGTGGTGTGGTGGATTGCCTCTTGGGCTTGATGATGAACAATACAAAGGGAGAACAGCCTCGCGAGGGTCTGTTCTTGGCTGGCGCGATGAACTGCTAGGGGGAGTTCAGTCGCCCCTCTCTCTCTCTCTGTGTGTCTTCCTATCCTTGTTCTCTCGATTCCCCTACCTTGCGAGTGGCTAGTCCTATTTATAGGCAAAGGCCCTGGGCCTCTTCCCAAATATTGAGCGGGAAGGGCACCAACAATTGGCCATTTTGAAGGGGAATAGCGGGCACACTTATCCTGACTAAAGTTGGTCCTCGCCTGTCAAAGGCTCTGGTGGTGACGCCGGCTCGGGCTCCACAATGACTTCCTTCTGGCCGTTGGGCTGGTCTTGGTCTTGTTGCACCAAAATGGACGCCTTTGCTTGATGCTCTTGCCTGCGCTTGCTCCCTTTGCACCAAAGAGGAAAGGAGGACACTGCGTGGGCTGCGCCCGACTGGCGCCCCTGGTCGTCATGGCTTGTGTCATGGGCACCTCGTGAGGTACCCTGCCTTGAACTCTCCGCCTCCTCATGAGCCAGCCTGACGAGGCCGTGCCTGAGGAAGCTTCTTGCCGTCCGCCCCGTGAGGCTTGGCCCATCGCGAGGGTCTTGAGCCTGTGTTGATGAAGATGGGTTGTGCTGGGCCTCCTTTGAGCCACGCCGCAGGCCGCATGCAGGCAAGTCTGGGGACCCCTATTCCCAGAACACCGACAGTAGCCCCCGGGCCCACGGCACGCCCGAACTTGGCTGAGCAGAGAGGCGAAAGGGCATGTGCGAAGCGCCGCGGGCCCTAACAGCCTGCGGTCTTGGGCGCCGCATGGCGGTTGATTGGACGTGGGCGGCACTGTTCCCCCACGACGCCTCGCTAACCGCTCGGATTCGACAAGTCCCTGCATGCAAAGCGGGTCATGATTACCTGTGATCATGGAGGCCGACGGTTGGCCTTCGCCGGCTATAAGTATGGAACGGCGCGCGCCCTTCCAGTCTATCCTTCTGCTTCTCCTCCTTCCTGGGCCTTGCTCCGTCTTGCTGCAATGGCTCCGCTCCGCCAGTTCTCCGCGGAAGAGAAGGGAAAGGCTCCCCAAGAGGATCCTGATCTGCTTCCCCCGAAGAAGCGGCTTGCCCTCTGGTGTCCGGGCAAGGGCACTCGCTAGGAAGTGTTAAGACCCTGGTGTGAGCGGCCGCCACCAAGGTTCCCCCTTCCCTTGTACGTGCACATTGGCGGCTCTGAAGGAGTTGATGCCGAGCGTCACGAGCGGCACCGCCGCCGACGCCGGCGGGTTACGAAGGTGTGCGTCTTCCCCCCTGGAGTCCACGCCGAGGGCTCGTGCCGAGAGTTCGTGCTTCACGCCGCCACGCCTCCTAAGTCTTGGATTCGTCTCCCCTCTTTCTTCGCCTCCGTCGTCCGGCAAGGGGAACCCCTGGGGCTCTGGCTGCAGCACGCCGGCTGCGGCACCCTCGCGACCGGGGCAGAGGTCGCGGTCTTGCACCGGGCGAGGTCTTCATGACTCGAGGCTGGGGCGAGGTCGCCCGGGTCTGCAGGACGAGGGGCACCCTCACGATCCATCTGGAGTACGACGGTGCTTCGGTGATGTCCTTCAAGGTCTTCGATGCGGAGGGTCGTCGGCTGGAGTGCTGCCCCGGGAGAGGTGGTCGGGACCCTGCTGCGGCGAGACAGAGGCCGGCCGTCTGCTCCCTTGGCCGCTCCTCAGGCGACGGAGGCGCCGGAGGATCCAGTGACTCCGTCGAGCTCTTCGTGACGCCAGAGACGAGCGACGACACCTACGAGCCCCCGAGCCTGCGCCGTTCCCGGAGCAGGGCGGGCTCGTCAGGTCGTCGCCGCCCCTGATCTGGATGGGGTTGGCGTCGGTGCTGGGCGGCCCACTGTTGATGATGGCGTCTGCCACGATGCCCCCTGTAGTTAGGACTCCTTAGGATTCGCGCCTTTTGTCCCTGTGAGGGGCCAAGAATATACCCCACGGGGGCTTGTAAGATGTTTGTAGCTCCGTCTGTCAATATGATCCTTATTATGGAGTGGTGCGAGATGCTTATTCTGTTTTAGCTTAGTTCCCTCCTTTCAGACCTCGCGAGGGCTTGATGCTCTGCGCCGACAGGTCCAAGTCCCAAGGCGGCCTCAGCCGTCGCTGGTATGCCAGGTCGCGATGCCGTGGTCAAGGCCAGGAGGTGAGCGGCCCGAGGTCCGGTAAGAGCCCCTGAGTCGCGATGCTCAGGGGGTCCCCCTTAGCACTCAAGCAGCCATCATTCGGTGAGAAAGGAGAGCGACGTTGCTAACACGGGATTGCATTGAGTGCGGGGATGGTGCTGCGATAACTAGTGTGTCCGGAGGGTGACTTATCTCGAGGGTCATAAAAATGCTTCCTGGTGCGGTGCTAGCCTTGGCCGTCGCGAGGTTGCTTGGCGATGCTCCTTGGATGGACCCTGCAAGCTCATCACAGAAGGAACGAGGGTTTGTTGCAACAATCGTCAGTTAGCCGTTAGTTGCTCTGGGGGAGCGTGAAAGGCTTGGCGAGGTGTATCTGGGCACCCGTGAGCCAGCGCAGGACTCACAGGGCCCTACCTCAAGGCGGGTTGCACCTGGCTCTGGGCCTTATCTTGGGGTGTGGTCCTGCAAATTTGGCCAGATGGCGGTGCTCTATGTCTTCGGGTCCCGGCTCTCGGGCTGGTCTCAGCTGTCGCTGGCATGCCAGGTCGCGATGCCATGGACAAGACCAGAGGGTGAGGGCCGGAGAGCCGGTAGGAGCCCTGAGTCGCGATGCTCAGGCACCCCCCCTTTAACGCGCAAGCTGGGTTAGATGACGAAACTCTACATCCTCGGGTCCCGGCTCTCGGGCTGGTCTCTGCCGTC